>NC_073379.1:45378121-45555621 GCF_028641065.1 Leucoraja erinaceus
GGGCATTATTTTATTTTGTTTTAAATAGTTTCTAAAGACAGTAATAATGGAATTCCAAGTGGAATACACATATTTAAAACAAAAGTCACCAGAGAGTGTCTGTGAGAATTCTGGTACCACACTAGTAGCAAAAGGGCATTGACTACCAAAATATAAACAGACATGTTTCTTATGGTTTCTTATGATAGCAAGAGGCACCATCAAACCCAAGAGATAATTTACCACACAACAAAGTTACGCATAAATATGGACATTTTATTTTACGGATTTTGGAAGAAATTTGATGGATAAGACTGATCCAACAAAAGTAATTATTGGGGTCTCATTACATTTTCATATCCTCAAAATTATGAACAAATTATTATTATAATATGAAACTATTTCCATTTTGTATCTGACTTTCACACCAGAATAAATGAACATTTAGCCATTATTTAACCTCGGCCACTTTATCCTGGGCTACATGCATTCTAAAAATATAATAATGATAGACTTCAGCTGGAATATTTTCGAGCTATCCAAATAAATCATTCTGCTGCACATCCACTACTAAGCTAGGTAATGAGCACTTAATATGAGGTGATGATTTGTTGAGGAGATTGGTATAACAGGACTTGTGATGTGACAGACTGTAAACCAATATAGATTCCCATTGATTTAAGATGGCAGTTTCAATTCCATGCCTTAGCCGAGGCCGTAAAGTATTTAATATGAAATAAAGCAAGAGGAGACTAGGAGAAATAATATTTTAAAACAATTTGAGTTGCCGATTAAAGTAAAATCCCTGTGGTCTGGAACAGGCATTCTAATAAAATAATGGTGCTTTCACTTGAAGAAGAGCTGTTTCAACTTTTAAGTTTCCCTGACTGTTGAGTTTCTTAAAATCTGAAAAAAATCCTCTTCCCTTTGTCTAACATATTTTGATATGCTTTAAGCTACACTATTTATGCTGCGTGTCAACATTTCTACATTCTGTTTATGTACTTGAATATTATAAAGGATGAAAGGTTTCTGTGGAGAAAGAGCTACCTCAATTTGGAAATTTTATTGAAACATAGAATTAGACATGAATTTCAAATATGTAATCTATGCAATTGGATTTTATATTTTCAGATCAATTTTCCAACGTGACTAATATTTCAATGTTACATGTTGCTCCGAATTATATAAAACATTTTTAAAAGATCCTAAAATCATATTACATCCATATATTTCCACATTGCCAACAGATCTCAGTTTGAATCCAAGCTTTCTTTACTTACCTCACAGTTATTGAGGACATTTTTTTGCTATCTCTCCATGATCTGCCATCCACCACACATGTACATCTGTTACTTCCGCAACTGATAAAGATGGTCCTGAACATGAATAAATTTACACCCATGTTATAAGAAAGAGTGACTGTGAGTTTTCTCATTTGCACCTTTATTTTAAACATTATGATTTGCAATGGATTTACTCCAAAAGCAAACTGCCCAAAGACAGGATCTTCACTGGATGCCTGAAAACAGGGACGTGTGTAAGAATTTAAATATGATTGCATTTGAAGGGGGATTTTGAACAGGCACAAATTCTACACATCTGTTTGCACAGGCACACAGCAAGGATTCAAGCGGTGTGCTGGGGACAGAAGAGAATGTTTTTATGTAGAGGATGGAGGCAGTGGATCCCTTGCCCCATTCCATTGCCCAACCCTTAGGATTGTGTCACAATTGCCTTGAAAGTGCAGCTGGTCTAAGATCTCTCTCAATAGTCACAGACACAATTTTTTTTTTTTTTCGTACAGTTTGTGTAATACTTCCAATTTTTTCTGGTCTGGAAGTAGTGTTAATCTCCCAGAGTGCAATAGCATGAATGATCTGTTCCGTAGTCAGGGACATCCAAAAAAGCTCATTTAGTGATTTGAATTCCTACTTTCAACAGAGGATCTCCAGGTTTTATTATATTAGGAAAATATCCCTTGCATTATTTTGAATTGAGAGGTATGAAATGAGTTTGCAATTGATCCATTCTCAACCATTACGCAAGAGGTTTGTGTGCAAACTAGAAGCAGAGTGATTGTGTGAGTGCTGCTATTCCTGTGTTTCAATGGGATAGTGCAGTGACAATTAACCATATAACCATATAACAATTACAGCACGGAAACAGGCCAGCTCGACCCTTCTAGTCCGTGCCGAACACATAATCTCCCCTAGTCCCATATACCTGCGCTCAGACCATAACACTCCATTCCCTTCCCATCCATATAACTATCCAATTTATTTTTGAATGATAAAAACGAACCTGCCTCCACCACCTTCACTGGAAGCTCATTCCACACAGCTACCACTCTCTGAGTAAAGAAGTTCCCCCTCATGTTACCCCTAAATTTCAGTCCCTTCATTCTCATGTCATGTCCCCTTGTTTGAATCTTCCCTACTCTCAGTGGGAAAAGCTTTTCCACGTCAACTCTGTCTATCCCACTCATCATTTAAAAAAACCTCTATCAAGTCCCCCCTTAACCTTCTGCGCTCCAAAGAATAAAGCCCTAACTTGTTCAACCTTTCTCTGTAACTTAGTTGCTGAAACCCAGGCCACATTCTAGTAAATCTCCTCTGTACTCTCTCTATTTTGTTGACATCCTTCCTATAATTAGGCGACCAAAATTGTACACCATACTCCAGAATTGGCCTCACCAATGCCTTGTACAATTTTAACATTACATCCCAACTTCTATACTCAATGCTCTGATTTATAAAGGCCAGCACACCAAAAGCTTTCTTTACCACCCTATCTACATGAGATTCCACTTTCAGGGAACTGTGCACAGTTATTCCCAGATCCCTCTGTTCACCTACATTCTTCAATTCCCTACCATTTACCATGTACGTCCTATTTTGATTTGTCCTGCCAAGATGTAGCACCTCACACTTATCAGCATTAAACTCCATCTGCCATCTTTCAGCCCACTCTTCCAACTGGCATAAATCTCTCTGTAGACTTTGAAACTCTACTTCATTACCCGCAACCCCACCTATCTTAGTATCATCTGCATACTTACTAATCCAATTTACCACCGCTTCATCCAGATCATTGATGTACATGACAAACAACAAAGGACCCAACACAGATCCCTGTGGCACCCCACTCGTCACTGGCCTCCAACCTGACAAACAACCATCCACCATTACTCTCTGGCATCTCCCATTCAGCCACTGTTGAATCCATCTTGCTACTCCACCATTAATACCCAACCATTGCACCTTCTTAACCAACCTTCCATGAGGAACCTTGTCAAAGGCCTTACTGAAGTCCATATACACAACATCCACTGCTTTACCCTCATCAATTTCCCGAGTAACATCTTCAAAAAATTCAAGAAGATTAGTTAAACATGACCTTCCAGGCACAAATCCATGTTGACTGTTCCTAATCAGACCCTGTTTATCCAGATGCTTATATATATTATCTCTAAGTATTCTTTCCATTAATTTGCCCACCACTGACGTCAAACTAACAGGTCTATAATTGCTAGGTTTACTCTTAGATCCCTTTTTAAACAATGGAACAACGTGCGCAGTACGCCAATCCTCCGGCACTATTCCCGTTTCTAATGACATTTGAAATATTTCTGCCATAGCCCCTGCTATTTCTACACTAACTTCCCTCAATGTCCTAGGGAATATCCTGTCCGGACCTGGAGACTTATCCACTTTTATATTTCTCAAAAGTGTCAGTACTTCCTCTTCTTTGATCCTCATAGTTCCCATAGCTACTCTACTTGTTTCCCTTACCTCACATAATTCAATATCCTTCTCCTTGGTGAATACCGAAGAAAAGAAACTGCTCAATATCTCCCCCATCTCTTTTGGCTCTGCAAATAGTTGTCCACTCTGACTCTCTGATGGACCAATTCTATCCCTCGTTATCCTTTTGCTATTAATATAGCGGTAGAAACCCTTCGGATTTACTTTTACCTTACTTGCCAAAGCAACCTCATATCTTCTTTTAGCTTTTCTAATTTATTTCTTAAGATTCAGCCATGATCATCTTGAATGGCGGTGCAGGCTCGAAGGGCCGAATGGCCTACTCCTGCACCTAATTTCTATGTTTCTGTGTTTCTATGTAATTACATATTGAACCTGGCTAGCTGAAGCTGAGGTTCCAAAGGGCTGACATTTGATTTACGTATATTCAAGCTCAACTAATTGTCAGAGTTGTGCATGTGCTCTGTGGGTCTAGGACTGACTTCCACTTCTCTTGCCATTAGCTTTACCGCATAGTCTGGCACAAGAGTTCAATCCTGTGGGGATTTCTCAAATTTACACTGAGGAATTGCCCCATGGATCTTGCACCAGTGAGACTTGGAGATAAAGAGTCAAATGGGATGATTAGCCATTAGTTTTACGGCTTTTGCTTTATTTTAATCCTTTTAGTTATTTCAAAGTACTTTAAGTATTTTAATCGTTAATTTTATTTTGTTGAGCTCTTACTTTTTTCACTAGTTTAGTTTAGTTTTGTTTAGAGATACAGCATGGAAACAGGCTCTTTGGCCCACCGAATCTGCACCGACCAACAATCATCCATACATTAGTTCTATCCTACACACTGTGGATAATTTACAGAAACCAATTAACCTACAAACCTGTATGTCTTTGGAATCCGGGAGGAAACTGGAGCAAACACACATGGTCACAGGGGGAATGCACAAACTCTGTAGAGACGCTACCTGTAGTCAGGATCGAATCTGAGTCTCTGGTGCTGTAAGGCAACAACTCTACCTCTGCGCCACTGTGCTGTCCTTGATAAATTTAATTATAGTAAGTTCACCAATTTCACAGATACTTTTTTTAAATTCAACAGCTTTGACCAAAGCTTCACCTCCCTGTTAGCTTCCACAGCCTCTCCCCACCTGCGTTGCCTGATTTTGTGGGCATGGAGGGCCACTGGGATTGTAATGGGACAAAACTCATGCATTAATAGATCGGGAATGATGTCAGTATTTGTAATACTGTCTGAATTTCTAAAGCATATGTACTCATTAAGATAACACATAGATGCCTCCAACCTATTGTGAAACTGGTGACAAAGTATTAAATATGAAGTTTAAAAATGTATTGGCTTCATGAAAAATGGTTGGTAAATGCAAGGCCAGGTTTTGCTGATGCATTTAGTTTAGTTTCATTTAGAGATACAACATGGACGCAGACCCTTCGGCCCACCAAGTCTGTGCCGACCAGTGATCCCCATACACTAGCACTATCCTACAAACTAGGGATAAATTACAATTCTTACTGAAGCCAATTAAACAACAAGCCTATACATCTTTGGAATGGGGGAATAAACCGGAGGTCCCGGAGAAAACCCACTGGTCACAGGGAGAACGTACGCACTCTGTGCAGACAGCACCCATATTCAGTATCAAACCCAGGTCTTTGGCGCTGCAAGGCAGCATCTCTACCGCTGCATCAGAGTGCCGCACCATGTTGACTGACAGAGAATTGCTAAGCTAAACTAAACTAAACTAAACTAAACTAAACTAAACTAAACTAATCTAAAAACTAAACTAAAAACTAAAGTAAACTAAACCAGCCATCTATACTGGGAATAATGTATAGTATCCAATTACTCCAATGTTTTTCTGGATTCCTGGATGGTTTGAACCAGTGAAATTGGCTCTCGGCACTCTGATTGGGTAAGTAAGAGAAATGATGGGAAATATACATTATCAGAATAGTTTTTAATTCATTGTGAAATATGAAATTGGAGATTTTGAAAGCCTGTAGATTTAATGATAAAGGTCAAATATTTGTAATCGCCGGAATAATTTAGCCTCAGAAGTTTCAATCCCTCTATCGTATCATGTTGTCAGGGTTGTGCAGCAAGGAATTTATGGGCAATTTTCACAAAGATTGGGACAAGTAGGGTAATGACATTCTTGATTTTCACAAAGATTGGGACAAGTAGGGTAATGACATTCTTGAGAATATTTAGATTGGTTTTCTGCAACATTACTTCCTGATTGATCAAGATTATGTGAGATCTAATGGTGAGTAATGAGCCAAACTTAGTTAACAGCATAATGTTGCATGATAGTTTATCCACTCTAATTGCAGTATGATTTAGTTCAATATAATCCTTGAAAAGGAGACATGCATAATAGCTGCTAAGGTGCAACATTTAGGTTATACTGTATGTAATCAATGTAATTAGACATGGACTGCCCATAGTAAACCATTCAGTGGAAATATTCAGGAGTTTATTGAGCGGTAAAATTATAGAAAATCACTAGTAAATAGCCAAAAATTACTTGAGGTGTCAATGTATAATTCACAAAGAGTTCCAATGAGGTTTGTTGGGACTGTAAGCTTTCATCTACTTCAGGTGCTACAAAGGAAGGTCGCATATCCGAGTTGACATTTAAAAAAAAGTAGGCAGCCTCGTAAGTAGTGTGTCACAAGTCAAAGGTCAAGAATCAAGAATGTTTTATTGTCATATGTCTGAAAATGGAACAATTAAATTCTTACGTACAGGTTTGTAAACCCAGTACTCAGTAGATACCATTTTAAGCAACAAAAAAGAACCTCAACAAAAAGTTCAATAAATTTAAAAAGCAATATAGTGCAAAAACAAAACCCAAAGTCCTAATGCATCCAAGGCAGTTTGCAGTTTGGAGTTCAGTAGCCTGATGGTTGTTGGAAATTTCCATTAATAGATAGCTACTGCATCACATCTGGGTTCAATCCTGACCTCAATTGCTGTCTGTGGGGAATGGGCATGTGATCACAGGGGTTTCCCCTGGATACTTTAGGTTCCTCCCACATCCCAAGGACATGAGTGCTGAAAGGTTAATTGTCCACTGTAAATTGGTCCTTGTCAAATGGGATTAGTGTAAATGGGTGTTTGACAGTTAGCACGTACTCAATGGGTTGCCAATCCTGTTTCCATGTTGGATGACCAATTATTATATGGTTCTGTAACTAGCCTGCAAGGGCGTAGAAGCTAACATGCACAGCTTATCAAAGCCTATATCAGACAAAACCTAGAGTACCATGAAAAAATCGGGTAACTATGCCTGATGAATGAAATATTGGAGTGCCTATAGTGCAAATTTACTCGAATAATACCTGGGATCCGAGGTTTAAGTTACAAGGAGAAATTACACAAACTCAAATTTTCAACTTTCATTCTGGGAATTGAACAAATATTTCAAGATATTAACAAATTTCTTTAAGGCAGAGAGAAGGGAATTATTTCTTATTAATTGCTGAATCTAAGACCAGCGGGACAAGCGGGATAATAGCGGGACAAGCCACATAACTGGATAGAAGGGATGCGTGACGTTTAGTGGTCAAGACCCTTAAATGTGGAGCTAATCACCACAAATCAAAACAGTTGGATCATTATTTATTTTAAAACTACAATTAATATGTTTTTGACAGGTGACATTGGGTTAAATTAGGTCATGTGTTAGGAGTAGAATTAGGTCATTTGGCCCATCAAGTGTACGCCGCCATTCAATCAAGGATGATCTATCTCTTCCTCATAACCCTATTCTCCTACCTTCTCCCCAAAACCTCTGACACCCGTACTAATCAAGAATCTATCTATCTCTGCCTTCAAAATATCTATTGATGGCTTCCACAGCCTTCTGTGGCAAAGAATTCCACAGATTCACCACCCGCTGACTAAAGAATGTCCTCCTCATCTCCTTCTTAAAAGAATGTCCTTTCATTCTATGACCTCTAGTCCTAGATTCTCCCACTAGTGGAAACATCCTCTCCACAGCCACTCTATCCGAGCCTTTCCCTATTTTGTATGTTTCAATGAGGTCCCCCCCTCATTCTTCTAAATTCCAGCGAGTACAGGCCCAGTGCCAAGAAACGCTCATCATAGGTTAACCCATTCTTGGAATCATTCTTGTAAACCTCTTATGGACCCTCTCCACAGCCAGCACATCCTTCCACAGATATGGTGCCCAAAAGTACTCACTATATTTCAAATGTGGCCTTTCCAGCACCTTATAGAGCCTCAGCATTACATTCCTGTTTTGTATACAAGCCCTCTAGACATAAATGCAAGCATTGAGTTTGCTCTCTTTACTACTGATTCAAGGTTTCAAGGTCAGTTTTTTGTCACATGTACCAATTAAGGTACAGTGAAATTTGAGTTGCCATACAGCCACACTAAGTGAAAAGCAACAAGACACACAGCCACATAAAAGTTACCATAAACATCCATCACAGTGGATTCCACATTCCTCACTGTTCAAACTTCTTCTTCTTTGGTCGGGGCAGTCAAACCATCCACAGATGGGGCGATCAAAACCCCCGCAGCTGATGATCGAAGCCTCCGTTGGGGTGATCGAAACTCCCCCATCCGGACGGTTGAAACTCTCTCCGCGGTTTTGAGCTCCCGAGTCAGCCTCTTCTTACCGGAGACCGTGGGCTTCATGATGTTAAAGTCCACAGGTCCCGTGGTTGGAGCTTCAATCCCCGGCAAAGGGATTGAAAGCTCCACAATGTTTATGCCTTGCAGACTACCGCTGCTTAAAGCGGTAGTCGGTCTCCAGGAAAGGCCGCTATCTGCATGATGTTAGGCCACAATGGGGACGGAGATACAAGTTGGAAAAAAATTGCATTTCCGTTGAAGTAAGAGATTGAAAAAAAATTCCCCCAACTCCACCCCACATAAAACAAACCAAGGAACACTAAAACATACTTTTAATATGTACTAAAAATGACAAAAATAAAAAAAGGACAGACAGACTGTTGACAAGGCATCCACTGCTGGTGACACCACCCGTGATTTGACTTGCAGATGAACTTTTTGGAATTCTGAAGCAGTACTCCCAAGTCCCTTTGCACCTCCGATTTCTGGATTCTCTCGCCATTTAGAAAATAGTCTATGCCTTTATTCCTACTACCAAAATGCATGACTCCACACTTTGCTATACCATATTCCATCTGCCACTTCTTTGCCCTATCCAACCTGTCACAGTCCTTCTGAAGCGTCCCTGCTTTCTCCACATTACCTGGCCCTCTTCCTATTTTCGTGTCATCTGCAAACTTGGCCATAAAGCCTTCAATCCCCCTCGTCCAAATCATTAATATACAACGTGAAGAGTAGTGGCCCCAGCACCAACCCCTGTGTAACTCCACTCGTCACTTTTAACCCAATGTCACATGTTACCCACTTAGAAATTGCCCATTCCTGTTGTTACAGATGGGAAACTAATGACTGCAGTAAATGATAGGTAGACAAAAATGCTGGAGAAACTCAGTGGGTGAGGCAGCATCTTTGGAGCAAAGGAATAGGTGGCGTTTCGTGTCGAGACCCTTCTTCAGTAAATGATAGTCAGTTTGGGAGTTGCCTGAACACATCTGAGCAAGTTTAAAAAAATGATGAATCTCTAATTCTCTTGTTGAACTTCATGGAAATAAATTAAGTTTAAGACTTTTCCTTCGTCTGCCTTGTTTCTCTATTGGATCAGCTAGTTTGGGATTCCTACAGAGACCTCTGGTTTAAAATATCCATCTGGCTCCAATGACACTATCAGCAACTGATCAGCACACTTAATGAAAGATCTCACCAGTTTTCCGAGGAGGTTGCTCTCACTTACTCAGTTGAGCAGTTTAAGATTGGAAGCCCCAGGAAACGGTTCTCAGTGTGTTATTATCAGAAATGGTTTCAACGGCTCAGTCATCAGCCTGCATTCCTTTGGGAAGGCAGTTTAAAATATCACACTCACAAACAGTCATCCGAAAAGCTGACCTATGCAAAGAATTTACCAAAACTTTAAAGCCAAGTGCTCTGCACTTTCACCTTTAAATCCTTATTCAAGCACATGTTTATGCATCGTTCAGCTCAATTAATTCTGCTGACTGGAGTAAAGGAGTTTTGCATATAATATCATTTTGTTGTAACAGAAGTAACAATTTCTCTTTCTGATTTGTTTTTCCTTTCTGACAGCTCAGTTAAATAAAGTGTTAACATTTTAGAAAATGCAATGAGGTTTCTATTTTGATTGTTCAGAGCTGTAATATTAATCATTGTCACACCACCAGAGTATACAATGAGGCACAAAAACAGCGACCATTTGGATGGCACATGCGGAGTGAAAATGTAACTAGTCGAACTGAAATCACCAGAGAGCAGATATTTGTCTTGGGCAATGACACTGCACAGATACTATCGTATCCGCTGTCACTATGTGCAGTGCCTAGCATTTAATTTCATTTATTACAATTGAAAACCCAGTTCTGTTAATGTTTACTCATGTAACACTATTTCAATATTTCAACGTAACATGCTGTACTTCAAATGCGCCGTGCAGACTACAGAATTAAATGATTTTTCATTAATGATTATCTTTGATGCTGAGCATGTAGAAAGACTGAATTTACATAGGCCCTATTTAATAACAATCAAAAGCCAAATCTATCCACCTTCTCATTTGCTGTGCTTATCTCCTCTTCTCATAACGCTCAGTAAATTTAATCAAGCTTTGTAATAGTTGCAGAAAAGGTTTACCATTAATCTTGTTTTCTGAGGGCCTCAATATATATTTGAAGTATTTCAACTGTTCTTCGCAGAATTGCAAAACCTCTGTGACATTTTTTTAAAATGTTAAACCTGTAAAAATGTGCATGAGGTCACTTATATTTGACTGTCCAACTAGCATAAGCATTCCCAATATAGTGGAAAGTGTTAAAGCTTGTTTATACAAAGTCAAGTACAATTTCTATTGTCTCTCAACATATAATTCTATAACTTTTCCACAGGTGACCAAATCAAGCCTTGAATCTTAAGAAGGCTGTAGTTGAAAGCCATTCAATGCTGGTCTGGTAAAATAAAGCAATAAACATTAATCATTGAATATATTTAATGAGCCAATATTCAAATTCAAAGCAGAATTTTTTTTCATAAATGATCCCATGTAGCGATGAATCACATGCAATAACTGCTGTCTAATTATATTATACTGCAGATTAGAAATGTAATATTGCAGCAGCTGCCCTAGATTCTGCTCCTTTGTTTAAATCCTTCCAAGCTCTATGCTCCCTTGTGAAATACTGGTACTAAAGGAAACACTGCTGGCTAAAGACAAAAGGATTCCACAGATAAAGGCAGTCTCATTTGCAAATAACAAGACATCATTTGGTAATATGCTCAAGACTCTCCTTGCTATGTGATCTGTCTGTTGACAGCAGTCACAACTGTTACTACATTTGCATTCAGCTCAGTAATGTTGGAAAGAAAGAGAATTACCTCATTTTGAATGTTATGTAGAAGAATATTGAGGATATGGTTAATGTGTAAGAACAAGCCTATTTGTGCATTCCATGGAGATTTGACACATTTCTTTTAGGACTGCGCTTATTTTGTGCAGACTGTGAGAATGACTTGTGAAAGAGAGAGGGCAGTGTAGTTATTTAAATCCCTCAGACAATATAAGAAGGATATATTTCAGGGTACACTGCAGAAAAGAAATTGAACGATGGTAGAGGGCAAAAATAGGATATTGGAAATAATGAAAATAAATCAAATGATGTATTAGTCTGTAATCCTTGCAATCTGCAGGAGAGAAGAGAAAGGTTTAGGAAATATCTCATTCATTCAATGCAAGATCAACAGAAAAGAATTAGGACTTTGTGACATTAGAAAAGGATCAGTGGGTACACAACAATGATCATATGTAATCAGTTTCTTATCACAAAATAACATATATCATGTGGGAATATTTTTACTAAGCAGTCCAAACAAAATTATGCTGTGTCCTCTTTATCTACATTATATTTCACCAATAAATTATTCTAGTACAAAGCCTCAGAATGGAAAGCAAGCAAGCACTGGGAGCATACAATTCCAGGTATCATTCATGAAAGAAAAGCTAAGAAATACTTACTAAAGAAATAGCTTCCTAAACTTAAGCCATGTATTGCATGAGCAATAAGAGCAGATACAATACATTATGGTACTGTCATATCACTGAGAGGTATGAAAAGGATCACCATAAACAAATGCATCTCTGGAGAAAAGGAATAGGTCAGGTTTTGGATCGAGACCCGGAACGTTACCCATTCCTTTTCTCCAGAGATGCTGCCTGACCCGCTGAGTTACTCCAGCTCCTTCATTCTCCTGCCTTCTCCCCTTAACGCCGCCACCTGTACATCAGAAAGTCTCTTCTTAACCTCATATAACTGAATGTATGATGTGCATCATCGAGTTATAAAAAAGGGATGGTAAACAGTGTTGGATGCCAAAGAAGATAAATCAAACTATGAATGGAATGGCAAATTAAAATGGCAGGCAGTAGAAAGCTCAAGTTCAAACCTCTGCGGACAGAACAAAGGCCTTCTGCAAAGTGTTCATGATCTGTTCTTTGGCTGTTTTCTACATTTGGTCAAAATTCCAGTTGTCTACAGGATAGCAGATCAAGGCCTTCTCTGCTGACTTCATTCTCGCTGCAGAGACCACCAGCTTCGGCAGTGGAATTTCAAGATCGCCCTCCAGATAGCTGGTATAGAAGCTAGGTCAAATAATCTTATAATATGCACAGTACAAAACAATTTTTTTGGAAGAGTCCACCGTGGAACAGAGGTATTGAAGCAAGTCACTCATATGTCTGCAATCTATTTTTAACTACAATGCTAACAAATTAAATTATTGACTTGGATGTGTGATTTCCCATTAATAATCATCTCTGCTAAAGTAGATTCAGTGGCACAACTCCAGTGACCCAGATTTGATTCTGGCTTCTAGTGTTGGCTGTCTGTGGATTGCATGCTCTCCTTGTCACTGTGTTGATTTCCTTTGCTTCCTCTGATTTCCTTCCCATCCCCAAGAACAGTTTGGGGAGGAAATGTAATACTCCATTCCATTCATAATCTGACCTATCTTTTTTAGCCTCCAACACGGTTCATCACCCTTTAAATTACCCCGAATGCAGCTGGGTGGCGCAAGAATCACATGGAGTTGAAGCACATGTATGAGAGAGAATAGTTTGTGGAGAACCCAATGGTGGAAATGGAACAGGTGGGTGTCATCTGAGATCAAGAATAGACTCCATGGACTGAAATGCCCTCTCCTGTATTTTTCCAGTGTGAAACAATATGAAATATAGAATTATTAAAGTGGGAACAGAACCTTTTATGGTATTTAGTTTGCCTGGAGTACGTACGAATAAGTCAACCAATAATTGAGATATTGACAGCAATCTCAGAGGAAAATTTAAAAAAAACGCATGAATAATATATCTTAAAACAATAGCAAAAGAAAATCAATAAATGTAATTAAATTATAACCATCAACAACCCTGGTTTAATATTTGGAGGCTACTTTGACCATTGATATGAAAATATATGAAATAATTTTATTTGCAAATTATGCCACACATCTTTTGTTATTTCAACAAGGGTGATTTTCCTCACCTCTGAAATGTAGCCTTGTTGAGTACTTTCCATGTTAATCCACATGACTATTTGCCAATGTGATTTGAGTGGACAAGAAGATTAAAATTAATCATAAGACAAAGACAAAGTGCTGGAGGACCTCAGGTACACAAAAATGCTGGAGAAACTCAGTGGGTGCAACAGCATCTATGGAGTGAAGGAAATAGGCAACGTTTCGGGCCAAAACCCTTCTTCAGACTCAAGAAGTCTGAAGAAGGGTTTCCTTCTGCAGTTCCTTCTTAAATGCTGGAGGACCTCAGTGGGTTAGGTAACACCTATAGAAGGAAATGGACTGACAACATTTGGGGTCGGGATTTTTCTTCAGATTGATGGGGTTGAAGGGAGTCTATCAGTCTGAAGAAGAGACTTGACCCAAAATACCTATCCAATTCCCCCCACAAATGCTGCCTGACCCGTCGAGTTACTCTAGCAGTTTGTTTTTGATGCACGAGATTCCAGCATCTAGTCGCTTGTGTTTTGACCAACAGTAAACCAACAGACTTGGCCATGCTATGTGCCTTTTTGTGGGAAAAAGAGCTGAGTTAAAAATTATTATTTTTTGCTGAAAAAGACCTTATCTGTGTAATGTTGATCTAGTAAAATTCATATTTATCTGATCAAGGTGCTTTTGTCTCTCATGATTCCAAAACAGAGTTCCTTCTTCTTCTCCTGGTTAATCTTTAATTTCTAGATCCATTCCCCTACTTATTGAATCTTTAAAATTCATGTATTTGGCCCTTTGCCCATTTATAAAAGCCTTTACCACAGCAAAAGCCAAAGTAGTGGTATACTAGTTAGATTTAGACTTCAACGAGTTTAAATGGGTCAGCAACTTCTAAAAGGATTGCAGCTATTATCAGCAGTGAATGGATTTGTTTCAGATTTCTTTTACATTAAGATCCTGATAACTCTCTCTCATTGATCCAGTAAATGATAGCCACCATATTGCCTTGCCCAATTGTGAATTGTATTCTTCCTCTTCTGTACAAAGCTGACATGAGCAGGATCAGCATAAAGAACTTGACATAAAAAAATGGTGAACGGATCGATGCTTTTGAAACTAATAATAACATTTATTGTATCAAAGCAAGAAGAAAAATGGAAAATTCAGTTTCTTAATGTTTTAAATCAACCCAAGACTTGAAGTAATAATCTGACAGAGTCACAAGAGATTTCTAGACCATGGGATTAATCATTCCCACGTCTAGTTCATTTTTTGGAAGAGGTAATTGGAGATAGACTTAGAAAGTAAAGCTTATTTTCATTCTCATTTGGCCATGGGGAGTTAAGTCCAACCTCAGCGCTAATTCTTCCACTCGAGTGTAATCAGCAGACACAATGGGAATCACACTCTGGTGAAGAAATGGCTGGGTTGCTAAATTTTGCACCAGCACTCCAGGCTAGGAAAAGTTATTTTTGAACATTGTTCAGCATTTTATGTACTCGTTACGTAAAGGAACTGTAAAGTCCCAATCATGCTGGATTAAACTGTCAGTGCAAAGGGAATCACTTCATCTCGGAAGTGAAAGACAGGAGGCTTGTAAACCTTGGAAAGAGGGTGACAGAATGGAGCAACAGGTAGTGAAGCAATCTCATACCTCCAGTGATCTATCTCAGGTGCTATCTGTATGGAGCTTGACTGTGCTCCCTTAGTTTCCCCCAGTTGCTCCAATTTCTGCCTATGTTCCAAGTTCATGCTTGGTGTTAATTTGCTCCTGTAAATCACGCATGGTGTAGATGTTTGGTGGTAGAGTGGGGGGGGGGGGGGGGGGGGGTGGATCGCGGGTGTGTGTCGGGGAAAGGTGGAGCGGAGAGTTAAAACGCATATATGAGAAAATGTCACAGGGAAAAATATGGCGGAATGTGTTTAATGGAATTGCTCTGAGAGCTGGAAGAACTTTGATGAGCCAAATGTCCTCATTGTTCATAATAACGGAATGTGAAATATGGAACCATGCCCAGAGGAGAAATAAAGTGGAGGACGAAAAGTATATCTCAAAATTAGACAAGGGAGGGTCATACATACCTCAGTAGAAGTAAGTTTGAGAGGCCTCCCTTCCTCTGGGAAGAGGTGGGGGGTAGTTGTCAGTTGGATGCTGGGTTAGGGAGCAGAAGTGAATGGGGAAACAATCAAGCTTCCAAAGAGGGGGGCAGAGGAGGGGTCAGCCATAGCTTAAAAAATTACAACTTTTTTTTGTCCAAGACAATGAGTAGATAAAAAGAAATAGAAAATTGTGGTCATATTTCAAATAATATGACATTTATTGACAACCTATCCTGCTTTCCTCGTCCTCTTAGTTATGAAGGCAAATACAGTATGCTTTTACATCTGCAGTTCTTTAAATATTTCTGCACATTTTTAAGAAATAACTCCATGTCTATTTTGTAATATATATTCACAGCAATTTCTCCACAAGATGCACATCATGTTGCAACTTGCCTCCATCTTTACCCAAAAGCTTACTTTCCAACAATTTTTAGTCCTCAGCAGTGTTAGCCGATGTGTCAAGTGGCTTATTTCCTGATTGCAAAAAGTGATTAATTTTCCTTGACATCAGCTTGTGTATGATCAAACTGGCAGCATTGCTGTGATCTGATCTATCATAATAACCAAAAGCAAAGAAAAAAATACATTAATACCTTAGCAGTAAATAGACAGATTCAACACCATTTTAGCACTGAAACATCTAATAGCCATCCTGTTCCTTTGGTCTAAAAATAATAATATGCTTCCTTATTCTCATGGGTAACACTTGCTATTCCATACAGGTAGTGCAATAGCCAGTTAGTTAAGACCATTGGTGATGCAATTTATCTGTGATTGATTTCTCTTAAAGCCCCATATAATAGGATATATATATTTGAATTAATAAATTACTCTACTCAGTAAGATAGTGATTCTTGTGCTCATAATCCATTAGATCATTGTCAGACAATCTTATTATAAATAATACACTCATACAATGTGCAGCATTAGGCAATCACAACTCAATAACTGAGCCACAATATTAGGGAATGCTTTTCATTTCTCCTCATACAGTCCATTTGTTCTATTGATACGACATTTATTTTATAGGGTACTTTTTTTCTTCAACTATTTCTTTTTGTCACTTATCAACCTTCTTGTATGTGTCTCAGCCTTATATACTTTTTTCCCCCTCTGCTAGACCTTCACTGTTTCATTTCTCTTTGTAATTTAGTTTTGCTTGCATGCAAAGTGTTAAAAGTACTCACATCCCAAAAGATGTCATATCCCAAAAGACAGCTCAATTGCTGTTTATGCTCCATTTGATCCTCTTCCCATCTCCCTTCAATGAACCCTTTATTACAACCAGCTCTGTGCAAATTGGTAGTAATCCTATCAAAACATTTTGGGCCTGAGTCCCATTCTAAAAAAAATGAGTGCAAAGATCCATCTTGCAGCTTTGGCTCTGGTACTAATCGGTTGAAGGTCCTGGTACATCTGTCATCAACATGTCTTCTCATCTTCTCATCAAGATTCCAATGTAAAATATATGCAGTGTCAGCTATTACTCCTGGTTAATATTGATTATTCTGTCAACTTTGTCAATGCACATTAACACTGTGCTGTGTGTTAGAGATCGCTATGCATTTTTGACTGTTGATTTCCTGCATTACAAAAGTGATAACTTTTCAAAAACATTTAATTAACTGTAAAGTGCTTCAGGACATCCTAAGGCTGAGGAAGGTGTAAAAATAGCATACTCAATGCATTCTTGATTTATTATTGGCTTGTCAATCTTAGATATTTATTGCTTTACATTCCATTGCAATTCTTCACCCAATTTTGATCGGGCCTACCAACTTTCTTGGAGTTCATTAGCAAGGCAAGCATAACCCTCTGTGAGGCAAAGTGAGTTAAGTTCCATAATTAGGTTGACATTTCAGAGAATTGTTTGCTTTCTTTTCTTGCAGTCTCTTCATTGAAACTTTGAATGATTGTTAAGATTTCACACTACCAGCAGTGGTTTTGACAATGGACGCTACTTTCAGAATGTTGTCATCCACTTAGGGTAAGAAATTCTTAATAGTAAGCAACATTATAGAAACATAGCAACATAGAAAATAGTTGCAGGAGTAAGCCATTCGGCCCCTCGAGCCAGCACCGCCATTTAATATGATCATGGCTGATCATCCAGAATCAGTACTCTGATCCTGCTTTATGACATGCACAGGGGGTTATGCTGCACCAACTTACATCCTTATTTTTAGTTATTTGATTTTGTCTCAGTTGCACCTCTGTGAATTTTGAATTTCAAATTTTGTTTTCCTTTTTTACATATCAGTGTGCTAACAACTGCAAAATCTGTAAGCCAGTCTTCCAGATTGGCATCCCATTGTGACTGCTTGGTGGACTTGGGAAAGAGTGGCAGAGATGACAGCCCAGGAATGCATTAAAAGTTGACATGAGGTTTGCCCTCACAAGATTCTGAATAATTCTTCCCTTAGATACAACTGAAGAGTATAGTACATCTGCCTATCCAATTTAAAATTAAATTGAAATATGAATTAGACTGGAAATATGTACTTACTGAAACCAAATGAATTTGAGGGTAGGTTCTGCAAAGCCACTATCAATAGTAAAATATCAGTGGAAGGAGATAAACTGAGATCTGAGTGGAGCTTAAAGTGCAGCACGGTGGCAGATTTGCTGCCTTACAGCGCCAGAGATCCTGGTTTGATCCTGACAATGGGAGCTGTCTGTACGGAGTTTGTACGTTCTCCCTGTGACCTGCGTGGGTTTTCCTTGTGTGCTCCGGTTTATTCCCACACTCCAAAGACGTGCAGATTTGCAGGTTAATTGGCTTGGTAAAAATTGTAAATTGTCCATAGTGTGTGTCGGATTGTGTAAGTATGTAGGGATGATTGGTCAGCGCGGACTCGGTGGGCCGAAGGGCCTGTTTCCATGCTGTATCACTAAACTAAACCAACTTGTTACATATAAACTGATTGAATTAGTTTTATCTACCTCTGATGGGGAAACGTTTGCTGCCTTCTACCCTGTCAATAGTCATCATGATTGTACATACAGTGGCTTGCAAAAGTATTCATACCCCTTGAACTTTTCCACATTTTGTCACGTTACAACCACAAACGTAAATGTATTTTATTGGGATTGTATTTGATAGACCAACACAAAGTGGCGCATAATTGTGAAGTGGAAGGAAAATGATACATGGTTTTCAAATTTTTTTACAAATAAAAAACTGAAAAATGTGGCGTGCAAAATTATTCAGCCCCCCTGTCAATACTTTGTAGAACCACCTTTCGCTGCATTTACAGCTGCAAGTCTTTTGGGGTGTGTCTCCACCAGCTTTGCACATCTAGAGACTGAAATTTTTGCCCATTCTTCTTTGCAAAATAGCTCAAGCTCAGTCAGATTGGACGGAGAGCGTCTGTGAACAGCAATTTTCAAGTCTTGCCAGAGATTCTCAATTGGATTTAGGTCTGGACTTTGACTGGGCCATTCTAGCACATGAATATGCTTTGATTTAAACCATTCCATTGTAGCTCTGGCTGTATGTTTAGGGTCGTTGTCCTGCTGGAAGGTGAACCTCCACCCCAGTCTCAAATCTTTTGCAGACTAACAGGTTTTCTTCCAAGATTGCCCTGTATTTGGCTCCATCCATCTTCCCATCAACTCTGACCAGCTTCCCTGTCCCTGTTGAAGAAAAGCATCCCCACAGCATGATGCTGCCACCACCATGTTTCATAGTGGGGATGGTGTGTTCAGGGTGATGTGCAGTGTTAGTTTTCCGCCACACATAGCATTTTGCATTTAGGCCAAAAACTTCAATTTTGGTCTCATCTGACCAGAGCACCTTCCTCCACATGTTTGCTGTGTCCCCCACATGGCTTGTGGTAACTGCAAATGGGTCTTATGGCTTTCTTTCAACAATGGCTTTCTTCTTGCCACTCTTCCATAAAGGCCCGATTTGTAGAGTGCACGACTAATAGTTGTTCTGTGGACAGATTCTCCCACCTCAGCTGTGGATCTCTGCAGCTCCTCCAGAGTTACCATGGGCCTCTTGGCTGCTTCTCTGATCAATGCTCTCCTTGCCCGGCCTATCAGTTTAGGTGGACGGCCATGTCTTGGTAGGTTTGCAGTTGTGCCATACTCTTTCCATTTTCGGATGATGGATTGAACAGTGCTCCGTGAGATGTTTAAAGCTTGGGATATTTTTTTATGACCTAACCCTGCTTTAAACTTCTCCACAACTTTATCCCTGACCTGTCTGGTGTGTTCCTTGGGCTTCATGATGCTGTTTGTTCACTAATGTTCTCTAACAAACCTCTGAGGCCTTCACAGAACAGCTGTATTTATACTGAGTAGAGATTACACACAAGTGGACTCTATTTATTAATTAGGTGACTTCTGAAGGCAATTGGTTTCACTGGATTTTATTTAGGGGTATCAGAGTAAAAGGGGATGAATACTTTTGCACGACACACTTTTCAGTTTTTTATTTGTAAAAAAATTTGAAAACCATGTATCATTTTCCTCCCACTTCACAATTATGCGCCACTTTGTGTTGGTCTATCACATAAAATCCCAATAAAATACATTTACATTTGTGGTTGTAACGTAACAAAATGTGGAAAAGTTCAAGGGGTATGAATGCTTTTGCAAGTCACTGTATTTCTTTAATCAATACCCCTAAAACTTTACATACATCATTTTAGGGATTCCCAGGTAATGGAGGGATATGGATCATACACACTTGCAACATGCATGGTGTATTCTGTTACAAAAGGTCTGCACTTCATAAGTACTTTATTACTTAAATTGTGTGACATCTC
The DNA here is from genome assembly GCF_028641065.1 of Leucoraja erinaceus. Lineage (NCBI taxonomy): Eukaryota > Metazoa > Chordata > Chondrichthyes > Rajiformes > Rajidae > Leucoraja > Leucoraja erinaceus. The sequence goes on from NC_073379.1 coordinate 45,398,377, forward strand.
ATGTAAATTGAGAGCTTTTCAGTTTAATTTCACAGAGACGAGAACATGGAGGAGGATGCGATGAACGGTTATTTTGGGTCTAGTCCAGGTCTTGAGGATGCTCTGAGAAGTCCACCAGCTGGGTTGGAAAGTATTAAGGGGAGGTGAAAGGACAGAAGTAGAAGGCATCAAGGGTTTTTGGAATGAAGATGAAGTTAGACATAGTTCACCAGATGAAAAAGACAAATGCAACAAGGATTTACGAAGGAGAATGCTAAGAACATAATTAGTGCATCTGAGGCAATCAAAGTACTTACTTTGAGAATTATTCAAATGTGGACAGCCTGGGAGGAGCAGCAATTTAATTCCCCTCATCGATAATTCCAATGTTTTTCAAAACATTCCTTTTTTTCCCAGTGAATCGGAACAACAGGTCTCCATTGAAGAATTGTAAAATTCCGATTACCACCATTTCATTTAACTTGGAAATAATTAAGACAGTAAATCAATTCTCCCCTGAGTGCAGTTAGGTTTGGTGGATTCTAGCCTCATTCAGTCCAATGGGGAATCAGCCCTGATGCTTTGCCTTTTAGTGCCTTAAAAATAAGTAGATGCATTCAGTTACCAGCCATGGTAACTGAATGCTTGGAAATAGTCTCACCCTTGGGTTAGAAGACTATGGCCTTAATCTCACTCTTGGACTGCTAAAAATCTTAGCTGCAACTTAGCTGCAGCATTAGGTTACTGCTATACGAGATTTTTCAGATGAAGCGATCCACTCAATGAGATGGATGCAAGGTACTAAATGGCAGAATCTTGAACAGGAGCAGGAGAGTTTTCAGTGTGACCTGAGCAATATTCGCTCATTAATGGCACAATGTAATTAGACTTAAGCATTTTGTGTCGTTCCTTGATTAACCATCATCTGCAGTTCCCTGTTTCAACATTTTGACTGCTCCACTACAATATCTCCTCAAGATATGCTTCCAATCTGAAGAAGTGTCCAGACCTGTAATGTTACCTATCCATGTTCTCCCGGGATGCTGCCTTACTGGCTGAGTTACTCTAGAACTTGTTTCTGCACTAATGTCATTGCCTGCTTGATGTTATCACTTAGTATGTGGAAACTTGCTGTTCACAAACTGTTGTGGCATTTCCTTTATTATGGCAGTGGAATAGGGGACGCTGTCCTGTATGGTAAGGCTGCCCAGCCTGCAGCAGCTGTCCGGTTTTTCACCACTTTTTTTTATTTTTAGTGAGTTTTAGTGTTTTGTTTTTGGAGTTCTAGTCTTTTTTATGTGGGGGGTGGGGGGGCGAGGGAAGGGGGAAACTACTTTTCAGGGTCCCTACCTGGCCGGATAGGCGACCTTTCTCCGGGCAGCATCTTCGACTCGTCCTCGTGGCCTACCAGCAGGCCTGGAGAAGCATTTTCTGTTGGGCCAGTGCTGGAGCGCTATCGCAGAGCTATCACTATCGACGATGCCTTGCCCGGGTCGCCGCGCTGGAACTCCGGTGAGATGAGACTGCGGCGCTGCATCACTCTACATCCCCCTCCCCTTTCCAATGTAGACAGTGATAGGAGAATCAGGATGGAGATAATGGGCATATGAGACAGAATACATTACAGGGAAAGAAATAGGGTGAACGGGATGGGGCAATTGCTCTGGGTGCTGACACACATTTGCTAAACGGAAAGGGAAAAATACAATAATACTTTCAGGAGAGGAGTCTGAACATTGACAGTCAACCAGGCATGATTGATAGACTACCAGGCAATGACATTGCCTCCAGCTGAATAGTTTAGTTCAGAAGATGAAATCAGCCATTTTGCCAGAGTAGGGCAGACTTGTGCTCCACTGGGTCAAAGATTTACGCCTGAAATGGAGCAAACTCAATGCTTGTACTGTCAGCGAACAGGTTGTTGAAGTGTTACGTAGTTTGAAGATACATTTGAAGATTAATACCTGTGCCATGAATGGCAGGATGCCAAGCTTATATGCCCAAGCAAGCTTGAATGACTTCTCTGGGTCCTTCCATTTCAGCACAAGGAATTTTTGTAGAACCTGATTGTGCTGCAACTGAACAAATAGAACCTGCTTGTGTGCATGTTTGTTCAAGGTTTCTCTTTGTTTCATGACTCTGGAAATATGTTGCCTGTCAGACTTCACAGTGTACCAACCAAGCAGTTATTTCCTTCAGACTTCTGTAGCGAGCCCTACTGAAGTCCTCATCTCCAGCAGATTTTTAGGTGAGCTCAACCTCTGATGACTGTGCAGCTTTCTTGACTGTGTCATACCATATTAATATAATCCAAACCTGAGATCTAAGGGTCTGAGCTGATGCTTGCATATATTTAGATCCAGGCACAGAAATCGCTATCAAAACATGGGGGGGAACGGGGGACGCGATTTCTTGGCGGCCACAAGTGCATGCTCACACTCACACACACGCGAGGCTTCGAAGGCTCCAGTCGTGGGCCCTGTGGACGGAAATTGGTGATTGGCGCCGGCAGTCGCCAAAAAAAATCACGTAAGTGGTACAGGCCCTTTAATTTCCCATCTAGTCGTTAGCTCTAGTTCAGCACTAGTCGAGATGCAGGTGCTTTGTGATAAAACATTTTAGCTTTTTCCTAAGGTGGATTTCCTTCCGAAATGTGGCAAATTGTATTGATCGTGATTGACTCCAGGCGGCTATTTTATTTCAAGTTAAAAAGTAATGGCAAGTATTATAAATGGCACATATAAAAGAAAGCTAACAAACCAATGAAGAAACCATCATTGTTGGTATAATTTTCAGTAGCACTTATCACCTGTTTGTCCTCTGGTTTAGTTGTGAACAGGTGTGTTGTTGTCTTGTGGATCGCTGAAAGAAATTATCTGTCAAATTGAATGTGATTACTAACAATCGAGAACAGCTTTTATAAAGCGTGAATTGCTATATTATTATATAAATACCATTCAGTTTCTGGAAAGTTAGTTTGCCACCAGTGTCGTGGAATCATACGGAGGAAAATCATGGGTGACATTTCTGGTCGGGACCCTTCTTCAGACTTCAACCACTAGAGCTGCTGCCTCACAGCGCCAGAGACCCGTGTTCAATCATGACTTTGGGTGCCATCTGTGTGGAGTTTGCCCATTCTTCCTCTGACCATGTAGGTTTCCTCCTTTTCAAACAATGGTCCCTGCCCGAAACGTAACCCACTCTTTAACTCCAGAGAAGCTGCATCACCATCTGAGTTACTGCAGCACTTTGTGTCTTCAAAGTAATATTAGCAAATTTGCAGATGACACAAAGCTGGGTGGCAGTGTGAACTGTGAGGAGGATACTATGAGAGTGCAGGGTGGCTTGGTCAGGTTGCGGTAGTGGGCAGATGCATGGCAGATGAAGTTTAATGCAGATAAATGTGCGGTTATTCACTTTGGTAGCAAAAACAGGAAGGCAGATTACTATATAAATGGCGTCAAGTTGGTAAAAGGGGTAGTACAACGGGATCTGGGGGTCCTTGTACATCAGTCTATGAAAGTAAGCATGCAGGTAAAGCAGGCAGTGAAGAAAGCGAATGGCATGTTGGCCTTTATAACAAGAGGAATCGAATATAGGAGCAAAGAGGTCCTTCTGCAGTTGTACAGAGCCCTAGTGAGTCTGTGGAATTCTCTGCCTTGGAGGTAGGTTCTCTGGATGCTTTCAAGAGAGAGCTAGATAGGGCTCTTAAAAATAGCGGAGTCAGGGGATATGGGGAGAAGGCAGGAACGGGGTATGATTGGAGATGATTAGCCATGATCACATTGAATGGCGGTGCTGGCTCGAAGGGCCAAATGGCCTACTCCTGCACCTATTGTCTATTGTCTATTGAGACCACACCTGGAGCATTGTGTACAGTTTTGGTCCCCTAATTTGAGGAGGACATTCTTGCAATTGAGGGAGCGCAACGTAGGTTTACAAGGTTAATTCCCGGGATGGCGTGACTGTCATATGCTGAGAGAATGGAGCAGCTGGGCTTGTACACTCTGGAATTTAGAAGGATGAGAGGGTTTCTCATTGGAACATATAAGATTGTTAAGGGTTTGGACATGCTAGAGGCAGGAAACATGTTCCCGATGTTGGGGGAGTCCTGAACCTGGGGCCACAGTTTAAGACCCCTAACCCTCATCCCTGCCAAGTGTTCACCATCTCCCCCCAACCTCCCCCTCTCCCACTCCGAACGGTCTGTCCTCAGCAGAGGTCTTACCTTTTTATCCCTCCGTCCCCATCTCAATGAGTTCCGTGCCCACCATGACTTGGAGCGCTTCTACCGTCGCCTCCGCCTCACAGCGCACTTCCACGGGAAGCCCTCACCCCCCAATGATGACCCCTTTTCCCATCTCCAACGCACTCCCTCCTCGTGGAACCCCCCTCGTGAAGTCCCGACTTTGGAACACTTTATCCAGAACTGCCGCAGCGACGTCAACCACGTCAACTTCTCCACTCCCCTGTCTCACTCCAATCTCTCCCCCCCTGAACGCACTGCCATTGAATCACTCCACAAAAACCCAGATTGGGTTATCAAACCAGCCGACAAGGGAGGTGCCGTGGTAGTCTGGCGCGTCGATCTCTACAAAGCTGAGGCCACGCGCCAACTCTCGGACACCTCCTCCTACTTACCCCTGGACCATGACCCCACTGACGAGCACCAAGCCACCATATCTGTGGGATGACAGATGGTGCAATGGGCTATTTGTTCGGCTGGCGACCGGAAGGTAGCCGGTTCGAATCCCGCTTAGAGTGCATACTGTCGTTGTGTCCTTGGGGCAAGACACTTCACCCACCTTTGCCTGTGTGTAAATGTAATGTAATTATGTGAAGCACTTTGGGGTCAATGCAAGTTGACTAAGAATGTGCTATATAAATAAGATTATTATTATATCTAGCACCATCACCGACTTCATCTATTCCCACGACCAAGCTTCAAACCTCATCGTTCCCCAACCCCGCACGGCCCGGTTTTACCTTCTCCCCAAAATCCACAAACCCGGCTCTCCCGGCAGACCCATTGTCTCTGCTTGTTCGTGTCCCAACGAACTCGTCTCCACATACCTTGACTCCATACTATCCCCCTTGGTCAAATCCCTTCCCACCTATGTTCTAGACAGCTCAGACACTCTCCGCCGCCTCCGCACATTCCACTCTCTAGGCCCTCACCCCCTCATCTTCACCATGGACCAGAGGAGCAACCTATATCCAGCCACTGACACTCTCCTCCGCCTAGCGGAGTTGGTACTCACCCTCAACAACTTTACGTTTGACTCCTCCCATTTCCTCCAAACACAAGGCGTAGCTATGGACACATGCATGGGCCCCTGCTACGCCTGTCTCTTTGTCGGGTATGTCGAACAATCCTTTTTCAATACGTACCAGGGCCCCATTCCCGACTTCTACCTCCGTTACATTGACGACTGCTTTGGGGCCACCTCCTGCACCCACACACAACTGACTGACTTCATCCACTTCACCACCAACTTCCATCCAGCACTCAAATACACCTGGACCATTTCTGACACTTCCCTACCATTCCTTGGCCTCACCATCTCCATCGCAGGGGACAGACTTGTGACCGCCATACACTACAAACCCACTGACTCACATGGCTATCTGGACTACACGCCTTCCCACCCTGCCCCCTGTAAGGACTCCATCCCCTACTCCCAATTCCTCCGCCTACGCCACATCTGCTCCCAGGATGAGACGTTCCATACCAGGGCATCGGAAATGTCCTCGCTCTTCAGGGAACGGGGATTCCCCTCCTCCACCATAGATGAGGCTCGCACCAGGGTCTCTTCCATACCCCGCAACACTTCTCTCTCTCCCCATTCCCGCACTCGCAACAAGGGCAGAATCCCCCTAGACCTCACCTTTCACCCCACCAGCCGGCAAATATAACAAATCATCCTCCGCTATTTTCGCCACCTCCAACGTGACCCCACCACTCGCCACATCTTCCCATCTCCCCCCATGTCTGCCTTCCGCAAAGACCGCTCCCTACCCAACTCCCTTGTCAATTATTCCCTTCACTCCTGTACCACCCCCTCCCCGGGCACTTTCCGTTGCAACCGCAAGAAATGCAACACCTGTCCCTTTACCTCCCCCCTCAACTCCATTCAAGGACCCAAGCAGTCATTCCAGGTGTGACAAAAGTTCACCTGTATCTCCTCCAACCTCATCTACTGCATCCGCTGCTCTAGATGCCAGCTGATTTACATCGGTGAGACTAAGCGGAGGTTGGGCGATCGTTTCACCGAACACCTCCGCTCAGTCCGCAAGAACCTACCTGAACTCCCGGTGGCTGAGCACTTCAACTCCCCCTCCCATTCCCAATCCGACCTCCCTGTCCTGAGTCTCCTCCATTGCCAGAGGGAGCAACACCGGAAATTGGAGGAACAGCACCTCATATTCTGCCTGGGTAGCCTGCGGCCGGTGGGCATGAACATTGAATTCTCCCAATTTTGCTAGACCTTGCTGTCTCCTCCCCTTCCTTAACCCTCGAGCTGTCTCCTCCCATCTCCCCGCCCTCGGGCTGCTCCTCCTCCCTTTTCCCTTCCTTCTCCCCCCCCCCCCCCCCCCCCCCCCCCCTATTAGTCTGAAGAAGGGTTTTGGCCCGAAACATCACCTATTTCCTTCACTCCATAGATGCTGCTGCACCCACTGAGTTTCTCCAGAATGTTTGTGTAGCCTCAGTTTAAGAATAAGGAGTAAGCAATTTAGAACTGAGACGAGGAAACACTTTTTCTCACAGAGAGTGGTGAGTCTGTGGAATTCTCTGCCTCAGAGGGCAGTGGAGGCAGGTTACCTGGGTGCTTTCAAGAGAGAGCTGGATAAGGCTCTTAAAAATAGTGGAGTCAGGGGTTATGGGGAGAAGGCAGGAACGGGGTACTGATTAGGGTGATCAGCCATGATGACATTAAATGACGGTGCTGGCTCGAAGGGCCGAAGGGCCGAATGGCCTGCTCCTGCACCTATTGTCTATTGCCTATGTTTGGTATATACCAGCATCTGCAATCCCTTCCTGCACTCGTAGAATCATATAATGTTCGTAACACTGAATGAGGCCATTCAACAAGTGAAGTCTATGAAGATTGTAGGGAAGGCAAATGGAAGTGGGCAGCATAGTGGTCTAATTCTTTTCAGAGTCTGAGCTAACTGACCATGCATGCGGCCGCGACTCCGCAGTGCGCGGTCGGATGGGAACTGATTGTAAAATCCATGTTTCAATACATCGTCCCTGACCTCTGAAAACACGGAGGGGACCCGTCCTCCCCCGGGATTTCTGCCCCTGATTAGATCAACTGAAGGCTTTGACTCTACACAGTCTTAGCATTAAGTACAATTACACAGATAGAAGGATTTTAACTAGAGTGTCAATGCCATCATTTTTGCTTTCCAAGCTTCCCAAGATTTGCTTCCAATCTTTCCTTATACAACTCTATCAATATAATTATTTAACAATCTCTTTCATAGCCTCTTATTTAATGCAATTATGGTGCCAAAGCCATTGCCTGTATAGTAAATTCCATATTCCCAACACTTGTCTGGTAAGGAAAATTATTTGAATTACCTCATTATTACTTTATCTTGGAACATGGAAGCAGGCCATTCGGCCCACTGAGTCCGTGCCAACCAGCAATCACCCGTACACTAGCATTATCCTACAAATTAGGACCATTTCCAATTTACAGAAGGATATTAACCTACAAGCCTGTACATCTATGGGGTGTGGGAGGAAACCGGAACAGTTGGAGAAAACCTATGTGATCACAGGGAGAACGTACAAACTCCGAACAGACAACACCCGTGGTCAGGATCAAAGCCAGGTCTCTGGCGCTGTGAGGCAGCAGCTTTATCGCTTCTCTTTCCTTTATAACTGTGACCCTTGGTCTTGCTCTTCCTTATCTTCTCTGACTAATTTACTAACCTGGGGTGGCACAGTGGCACAGCAGTAAAGCTGCTGCTTCACAGTGCCTGAGACCCAGTTGTTGACTGTATGGACTTTGCATGCACCCTTGTGACCACGTGAGTTTTCTCCAGGTGTTCCAGTTTCCTCCCACTTTCCAAAGACATGCAGGTTAGTAAGTTGACACAAAGTGCTGGAGTAACTCAGCGGATGAGGCAGCATCTCTGGAGAGAAGGAATGCGAGACATTTCGGGTCGAGACCTTTCTTCAGACTGATTTCAGGAGAGGGGGCGGGACAGAGATAGAATGTTGGCGGAGACAGTTATGCCCTTGTTCCACTTAGGAAACCTGAACGGAAACCACTAGAGACTTTGTGCCCCACCCAAGGTTTCCATGCAGTTCCCAGAGGTTTTTGTCAGTCTCCCTACTTGCTTCCACTACCTGCAACCTCCGACAACCACCTGCAACCTCTGGAAACCGCACAGAAACCTTGGGTGGGGCTCAAAGTCTCCAGAGGTTTCCGTTCAGGTTTCCTAAGTGGGACAGGGTCATAAGATTAATGGGAGAACTGGGAAGGGGGAGGGGGTGGAGAAAGCAAAGGCTATCTGAAGTAGGAGAAGTCAATGTTCATACTGCTGGGGTGTAAACTACCCAAGTGAAATATGAGGTGCTGCTCCTCCAATTTGCACTGGGCCTCACTCGGACAATGGAGGACGCCCAGAACAGAAAGGCCAGATTGGGAATGGGAGGAGGAGTTCATGCTGGGCCACCGGGATATCAGTTCAGTCCGTCTTTACCTAGCTGATCTCCCGGTGGCCCTAGTATGTACGATGCAAAAGGGGGATAACATAGAACTAGTGTACAGGTAATTGATGGAAAGGTCAGTGGAATTGGTGTGCCAAAGCTAAAACTTCACATCATTTGAAAGACTTCTGTCCTGATTTAACTCTCCTTTTCAAGATCAGAGACCAGCCATCATTCCCTACCTTGACGTACTCAATGGTGCATTTCTGTGATGATGTCTGTAAGTTTCTTTATCCAGAGTCACTGCATCCTAACATAATGACCAGAATAGTGCATAGTTTTCATAGTACTCAATTTGTTTTCATCTGCATTCTTCTTTAAATGACTTGAGTATTTGTACAAGAATAAACTTTGTTCACACACTTCTTTTAGGTTCCTGTTCTCCAAGAAAATTATACCCGGCACCTAAATTTTTTTTAAACATTTTAATTTAATTTAAATTTCAGCCCCATTGGCCCACAACGTCTGTGCCGAACATGATGCTAAGACAAACTAATCTCATCTGCTTGATCTGTAGCCCTCCATTTCCCATGTGCCCATCTAAAGGTTTCTTAAATGCCACTAGTGTATCTGCATCTCAACCCCTGTAAATGTTCACTCCAAAGTATAGCATATATATGATGTTATTGCTTCCAGTTAATCACCATCAATTAACAAAGTGTTAACAAAAGACTTTATGAACCAAATAACAAAAATAATTGAAAACTTAATTGATCAATACGAACATGCTGATAATGGTTTTCTTTTTGCTCACATCACTGACGTCATGGCAATGCAATTCATGCCATCAGGGTAATAATGACCTATTGCAGTTTTTAATGTGAGCTCAAGAAGAAATGTTGTGAAGTGTTGAGTTGAATTTTTGCAAGTGTCAACACATCCCTTCAGGCTACCATAGGAATTGTCGTATGAGGGAATAGTTTGAGTTGATGGCCTAATCATTTTTTTCCCTCTCTCGTTACAATAGTGGAGCTTGAATATAATAGTACTGATGATTATTTATTGTATGCAGTTTCTGTCATCATCCATTATTTCTCGTTTTTAATATTGATCCTGAATGATGGGCCATGGCGACAGATGCATGGGTGCCACCAGTACTGATGGAGCCCAGGTATTTGGTTTCCACATAAAAAAAACTGGAATCAAAAATCAATTGATTAATAAGGCTTATATTTACTGGAAATGCAGATATAATGATATTTTGTGACCGCATTCATTAGCTCAGCCACAGCACGCAAATCCAATCATCTTGCATCAATATAAACAATGAAGAAATATGAATATCATTATTTATTTGAATTGAGTAAAATAGTATCTTTGTATTTGCTCTCTCATCACACAATACATTCCCCAATGTTTTCAAAATCCATGTGTTTGTGCAATTGCGTCTCAGTATGCTTATGTTTGTGCTTCTCTATAGTGATTGGTTGAATTTCTGCTTGGTTAAGTTTTTATTCCAGTTTAATTCACTTAAAATTGACTTAATTGATTGATTATCTGTTCTGTAACATCCAATCTCATTCTGGTTTCTTCAGTTTTTAAGCCAGTTTACCAAAGATTTTTCTTGAAGCCCAGCAGGTGTGAGTAATCCTATTTCAAATAACTCAGAATACTTTAATTAAAACTGCATGGAACTGTTTGCTGGTAACGTGGTGGAGAGAATAAACAATTGCTTAGTAAATTAAAAACATATATATCCAAAAGCTTTTAAAATATGTCTGATAGTCTCTTAACACCTAAAAATGTTTAATTTCAAGAGCTTCTTCGAAAGCCCATAGTTGCAATTAGGTGTAACATTTAATGGTAATACATTTGATCTAGGCACGTCACTAATTTTGTGGTTGAATTATTGTCTCACAATGATTTTTTTTAAAGTGCCAAGGGATGCAGCATCTCTATTGGTGCCAAATGAAATGTGTACTTGAAATTCCATAATCTTCGCAAAGTTTTTACCATTTCTGGGTAAAGAGCATAAAGTCCATTCAAATGAAATTCCAGGCAAATGTAGGTACAATTTCTCCCAAATGCATTTGCATTACATTTTCCTGGATACTGCTTCAACTCCACTATAAATCAACAATTCTAATAAAATGGCAGCAATTGCCATACAAATCCACTATTACTGACAACTGACAATTCTATTTCTTCTTTATTTATAATTGTTGAAGCTTTTTGTTCAGTGACATTGGAAGGGAAGAAGCATCTGTTATTTTCATGACGTTTCTCACTGCAAGATCGTTTTAAAACAATGGACATTTCAAATTAGTATACCATTTATCTTTGTTCCATGTGAAATCTCCTCAAAGAAAGCCCACTTTTAAGAAATCCTCCTCCTCTCCCTGACAGAAGTTCCACGAAATTCTCGGAAAAGCCTTAACTGAAACATCTTCTGCCCATTTCCCTCCACAGATGCTGCCTGACCCGCTGAGTTCTTCTAACAGTTTGAATTTTCATTCAGGTTTCCAGCATCTGTAGTCACTTGTATTTCTGTCCACCATCTAACCTTATTTGAAGGTTTTAGTCTCCTTGAATTTCTTTCCTTTGTGATAATACAAGTGATAGGTCAATATCTGAGTCAAAGATAAAAAGCAAAGCACTTATCAGTAGATAAAAAATAACCAATTAAAAGTTATGAATGTATTCAGAAAAATATTGCATCTTACATGATATTTTCTGCAAAATCATGCTTTGGAATGTCCAATGTTTGTTAAACTTCAATATCAGAATATTCCACTCCAAATTCACGTGCCAAAATGTGCAATAGAACTGGCCAAAATGAATCTGCCCGTATGTAATCTTAGAATTCCACCAGTGGAGGGCATTGCAATCTTGCATCTCCAGTTTCCTTGGGCTCTGTTGCAGAAAATCCCTTTGGGACCATTTGCACCTATTTATTGGGTGTCAGAAGTGGCATTGACATCACAAGCAGTTTCTGTGTTTTATGCACATTTGTGGGGTGATCACACCAGACACCACAGGGTGAAGGTATTAGTGCATTTGCTATTTAAGTATGTGTATCATAACCACATTATGATACCAAATGGCATGTAATACAGATGTAATAGGAGTGTTGTCTTTTTGGAGCTCAGTGCTCCAGCTAATGAGATCTCGCAACTTCACCCCCAGTAGGTGAAAAGGATTGCTCCTATCAGTGTCGTTATAAAGCATTCTCAAATAATTGAGAATTGGGAACCAATGTTACAAGTGTGTGGTGCTTTCTATACATATTAAATCAAAAACAATCTAGAAGAAGAATTGTGGCACATGCTGAAGAGTAGGCTAATTTCAAGGCTGATGCAAAAAAAAGTTATTAAGTATTTGTATGGCTGGCAGATTGAGCAGAGGCCATGTAGCTTAAAAATAAAGCACCAGTAGAATGAGGAGGAGGGTGATATTAGTCCAGAGACTAATCAATGATTTAATTGAATGATACTTAATGGTCACATGTACCCAGGTATAGTGAAATGCTTTGTTTTGCATACAACCCAGTAAAACAGTACATTAGACCTCACCTAGGCAGTACACAAGAGTTGCTACGTTTCTGGTGCCAACAAAGTTACAAAAAGTTAATTGACCAGTTTTATCTTCTGCTTGCATCAGTAAGTCAGACCTGCTGTCGCATGTGGCCATAAATGGCCCTGTGTGGGGTCCCCCCTTCATTCTGTGCAGCCCCCTACCAGGATGCCTGTTCATTCCTGGCAGTCCGCACATTGCCTCTGGACACTCTGGGCACACTACTTGCCAGGACACTCCCGGTGTGTTGTGGTAAACATCTTGGATCACAGGATGAGGTTGACATCTCATTTAGTACTTTACCGTTAAATCTTTAGCTGCTCAAACCACATCCATAATCATAAAGCAGGGCAAGGTAGACATTGGCAATAATTGCCAACATGACCACAGCAAAGATGTTCCATGCATCTGGTTTACTGCAAGTTGAAGATATATTTGCAAAGCCTTGTAGTTTGCCAATGAGGGATGCAATCAAATCTCACTCTCTGAAGAGAGTTGATGTTTTTTTTCCTTTCTTCCAGTGACCAGCTTGTGAAATGGACACATAGCTTTGCCTGTATTGTTAACCAATAATAAGTATCACAATAAAAACTTTTACTTCCATATAACCTTGATGTAATGAAATGCTCCAATGGTAATTAGTCATAGAGACATACAGCACAGCAATAGGCCCTTAGGCCCAATTTGTCCATGCCAACCAACATGCCCTCCAAGGCTAGTCCCATTTCCCCACATTTTCCCCATATCTATCTAAATCTTAGCAATTCATGTCCCTGTCTAAATGTCTTTTAAATGTTGTTATAGTACCTGCCTCAAATATCTCCTCTTTCAGTTCATTCCATATTCCTATCACCCTTTGTGTGAAGAAATTATCCTTCAGGTTCCTTTTAAATCTTTCCCCTCTCAACTTAAAACTATGCCCTCTGGTTCTTGATTCAGCTACCCTGGCAAAAATACACTGTGCATTCAGCCTATCTATTCCCCTCAGAATTGTGTACATCTCTTTAAGATCACACTTCAACCTCCTGCTCTCCAAGTAATAAAGTCCTAGCCTGCCCAACCTCTCTATAGCTCAGGCCCAAGAAACCTGGCAACATCTTCATAAATCTCTGCACTCTTTTCAGTCCAACAACATGCTCCCTATATAGCATGATGACGAAAATCCAAGTGTGACTCACCAGTGTTTTTGTACATTGTAAAATGACATCCCTCCATCTATACCCTACATGATGAAGACCAGCATGTCAAATGCCTTCTGCACCATCTTATCTATCTGTGATGCCACTTTCAGCGAACTATGTACCTGTACTAAATTCCTCTGCTTTATAAAACTCCCCAGGGCCCCATGGTTCAATGTAAAGGCCCTGCCCTGGTTTTAAGTTCAAGAGTTCAAGAGAGTTTATTGTCATGTGTCCCTGATAGGACAATAAAATTCTTGCTTTACTTCAGCACAACAGAACATAATAGGCATTGACTACAAAACACATGAATAAATAAACTGATAAAGTGCAAATAACAGATAATGGGTTATTAATGTTCAGAGTTTTGTCCGAGCCAGGTTTAATAGCCTGATGGCTGTGGGGAAGTAGCTATTCCTGAACCTGGTCATCACAGTCTTCAGGTTCCTGTACCTTCTACCTGAAGGTAGCAGGGAGATGAGTGTGTGGCCAGGATGGTGTGGGTCTTTGATGATACTGCCAGCCTTTTTGAGGCAACGACTGCGATAAATCCCCTCGATGGAAGGAAGGTCAGAACCAATGATGGACTGGGCAGTGTTTACTACTTTTTGTAGGCTCTTCCTCTCCAGGGCGCACAAGTTGCCGAACCAAGCCACGATGCAACCAGTCAGCATGCTCTCTACTGTGCACCTGTAGAAGTTAGAGAGAGTCCTCCTTGACAAACCGACTCTCCGTAATCTTCTCAGGAAGTAGAGGCGCTGATGAGCTTTTTTGATGATTGCATTAGTGTTTTTGGACCAGGAAAGATCTTCAGAGATGTGCATGCCCAGGAATTTGAAGCTCTTGACCCTTTCAACCATCAACCCGTTGATATAAACAGGACTGTGTGTCCCCATCCTACTCCTTCCAAAGTCCACAATCAGTTCCTTGGTTTTGCTGGTGTTGAGGTGTTTAACTTGCCAAATGCAACACCTCGCACTTATCCGAATCAAACTCCCTGAACCATTTTTGGCCTGCTTACACAGATGATCAAATTCCCACTGGAATTCTTGATAATAGTCACCACTTACCCTTAACAAAACATCATGAGCCAAAGCCTCATCACTTACCCTCAAACAAGCCTCAGAAGCCAAAGCCTCAACATTTATCCTCAACAAAGCACTTACACCTGAACACACCTCATCTCCCGAAATGGTTACTTCCAACAGACCACTCCACTAATGCCTGCCTTCCTTTTATACACCACTGGGAGCAGTACACTGGGATGCTAACTGCTACTTTTTAAAACTGCTGTGCTGCTCATCCTCTCAGCTGCTCCCTCGCAAGTGAAACTGTTAATTCAGCAAGTGGAATTGTTATGGGATAATTTATATTACCTTTTATGACCAGAAGAATATATAATTAAATGAACAGTTAAGTGATGGGCGAGAGTGACATTGCATGAGTTAGGACTCGTGCACCATAGCTTTGGAAAAGCTAAAGTCACTGAACCTCTTTCTACAGTGGGATCAGGTCCGTGGCATGCCTCCTTTACGTTTGTGTGCATGTATTTGTGTGCATGTGTCTTGGAGATGGGGTAAAGATGCCATCTGGTGTAAACTACCTGCCAAATGATCTCCGATCTTTAACAATGACCTTGAAATCTTCACCACTACATCCTGGGTGTCTGCCCATGTCAGTCAAGCTGAAAACATGAGCTCCCTACAAAATTTGCCAATGATTCTCAGCGGTCCTGTGTGTCAATGGTTAGCTCCAATCTACAACTAATGTCCTAATGCCAATTACCACATCTAGGCAGAATTGCTAAAATGACAAATGCTAAAAGTGCACATCTAAGAAAATCAACATGCTCCACACTTATCATGTATCATGTATCTGTACACGGTGCATGGCTCGATTGTGATCATGTATTGTCTTACTGCTGGCTGATTAGCATGCAACAAAAGCTTTTCACTGTACCTCGGTACACGTGACAATAAACTAAACTGAAACTGAATGGAAACTGAACTGATTTGAAATGCCCCCGCCTGTATTTCAGGGGAAAATAGGCATTCTGATAACACTGGGATAAAGATACGTGGGTTTCCCCTGCACTCCATAGGTAAAGAATTTCCACATCAATACTTCTGTCTCTGAAAATAAATTGCAAAATATGCTAAACAAGGTTTTAAATGTGATTAGTGTTTGATTTATAAGAAATCAAGAAAGCAGATGCATACGAGTCAATCAAAAAATATGCTCAAGAGCTTCGGCAGAATTTCAGTAGGTTAATATAAACTGACAGTTGGGCAGCACACATTCAACATCTTGGTGACAGCATGTGGACAGATCACAAAGCACAAGCATCATTTCATAACTCTGCAACTTCTGAAGAAAGTAATTAAATTGAGAATGTTGAGTGCCTGGCTGAGCAATTTTGTCCCCACTTATTACAGCTAGATAGAGACGTAATTAATCACAACAAATAATGAAGAAATGTTGAGCATTCTGCTGTAAAATTAATTAGCAACAATATCTAGAATCTATTGATCAATCTTTGCAGAGAAAAGGTAAAAGAGTAAACCATGATTTTTTGCATAACAATAGGATACATATGGGAACAGAGGCAGGGAGGTTCCAAACTTTGCTAGCAGACTTGGCATTGTAATTAAAGTCTTATTATTTGACATTTGCCAACATTTTGGGTCTGTTTGATAGCTACACTCTTTTGTTAACACTACATCTCCCGCTGCTTTTCTCTTACTTTCAAAGTATACATGGCAAGCACTATAATGGTCCGTCAGAGGACTCTACACAACCCTTGCATTACTTTGGAATTTGCATTTTGCAGTGCAGTGGCACAGGGAAAGATTAAAGTAATTCTATTGCTTTGCCCTTGCAGACCATTTTATTGGCTATTTTTTAAATGCATCTTCTACCAAATGTATGCAAGAGCATCAGCTGCCAGCTGAATAAGCGAGTTCGGTATTCTGAAAAACACAAGGAATCATGGGATTTGTCAAAGGTCACTCGCGATAAATATTCTTGGCAGCTGTGCTACAGCATGAATACAGACCTGCGTTTCATCCGTAGATAGAATCGAACCCGGGTCTCCTGCGCTGCAAGCGCTATTGAATTGCTACTGGACCGTCCCCGTCCCCGTCCCCTCCCGAGTGTCCCGTCCCTGTAAGGGGGTGACCCGGGACTGACGGGACACCGGCCCAGGCTTACAGCCAGCGCATAGAAGAAGCGCTCACTCCAGCACAACTCTGCCTGTCCCACCGGGTTAACTACCAGCCCTGGACTGACGGGACACTGACCCGGAGCAGTGGCGGCCCAGGCTTACAGCCAGTGCGGACAAGAAGCGCTAACTCCAGCTCAACACTGCCTGTCCAGGCAGGTTCTCCGACAGGCCAGGACTGACTGGGCACCGGCCCGGAGCAGTGGCGGCCCAGGCTTACAGCCAGCATGGAGAATAAGTGCTAACTCCACTGCTCCGGGCCAGCATCCAGTCAGTCCAGGGCTGTCAGTTAACCTGGAGTTACGGGCGGTCCAGTAGCAATTCAACAGCGCTTGCAGTGCAAAAGACCCGAGTTTGATCCTGACTACGGATGAAACGCAGGTCTGCATTCATGCAGCAGCACAGCTGCTGAGAATGTTTGTCATGAGTGACCTATGACCTGGGCATGTGCAGTTGGATTACCAAACTCGCTCATTCAGTTCTTCACACTTTGTTTAATGGAAATAATTTTTTAATCCTCACATTGGACTTTATCTTCCTCTCCCAAACGTTTTCTGATTTATACTTTTTAAATTGTGTCAGCATGTGTCTCTACTTTGCACCCCCTCGCATCACCACTACTATTGCATTGTTCTTTTTGTCTTTCATGTAGCCAATAATCCATTTGGCCAGAGTGTAACAGTACAAAGAACAACAAAAATGAAGGCACTCTTCCTTTCATTTGAAACTCACTGCTGCAAGCATCAATAGTGGCATTTGACATTCTGTAGTGGAGAGTTGGCATGTGCAGCCTGCACATCGTCCATCATTGAGTTTGAATGGCTGATGGGCAGAAGAGGGGCTTCTGCCCAGAAAGCACAGATTGCAAGTAGGCTTTGCTCCAAATTCCTCAGATGTGTAGTTTTGGTTAGACAGCCAACAGATACAAACCTATCAGCTGGGTTTGTATAATACAATTCCTGGGGCATTGGCAGTCTGCTTGAAAGCTTGCATGATGTGTCAAAGAGTGTAAGGGAATCTAGAACTATCCTAGCAATTGGCTTTCCATCGAACCTGGAGATCATCTTTTCCTGCATGGAAGTGGTGGCCAGCGCACTAATCCTATAGACTCAACCGCATGCAGCATCAGACAGTTGACATCTCATTCTTCTTCATTGCACAAGTAGAGGTCAGCCCATGAATAATCACTGAACTAGCAGCTAGGATGTGGCCAGGTAACTCAACGTACAAGTGTAAACGTCTGCCGTCATGGCTCTGGGCCTTTATTCAGCATGTTAATTGATGTTCCTTTACATCTGCTGTTTAATGAATGGTGGAGATCAATAGATTTGGAGGTACTGATGAAGAATTCTCCATGAGTTACTGATGTACAACTTTTAAGCAGTAGATATTCATCCACACTCTGTTAACGATGGGTGAAAAGCTGCCTACAGTGGTCAATATACAGATTATTTCATGTTAGATGATACCAAATCTCCAAGTTATTGCTGGAATTGCATGTTTAGTTTAGTTTAAAGATACTGTGTGGAAACAGGCCCTTCAGCCCACCGTGTCCATGCTGACCAACAATCACCAGTACACTCATTCTATCCTACACTCTAGGGACAATTTACAGAAGCCAATTAACCAACAAACCTGCACATTTTTGGGATGTGGGAGGAAACCGTAGCACTCAGAGGAAACCCACGCAGTCACAGGGAGAATGTACATACTCTGTACAGGCAGCGCCCATGGTCAGTATCAAACCTGTATCTCTGGCACTGTAAGGCAGCAACTCTACCACTGTGCCACTGTGCAGCCCTAATTAATTCAAACTAATAAAAAATATTCTAATCTGTTATATATTGAGATGTTGAGGAAGAAAGTCCCATATTCATTACATTTATATATTTTTGAGATTTTTTTATTTACATCCCCGGAAAGGCCAGTATTTATGGAATGCTCTTAAATGCTCTTGTGTAAGCAGTAGTGCTGAAGGACTCACATAGAGTTGTTGAAGAAAAAGCTGCACCATTCAGACCAATAGTGAAGAAGGACTGGATGAAAGACATGAGGCATGGCAATTTGGCACTGCCTCATAGTACCAGAGACCCGGGTTAAATCCTGACATCAGGTCACCGGTCACGGTGGCACAGCGGTAGAGTTGCTGCTTTACAGTGAATGCAGCGCTGGAGAGCCGGGTTCGATCCCGACTATGGGTGCTGTCTGTATGGACTTTGTACGTTCTCCACGTGACCTGCGTGGGTTTTCTCAGAGATCTTTAGTTTCCTCCCACACTTCAAAGACGTACAAGTTTGTAGGTTAATTGGCTTGTGGGATAGTGTTAATGTGCGGGGATCGCTGGTTGGCACGGACCCGGTGGGCCGAAGGGCCTGTTTCCGCACTGTATCTCTAAACTAAACTAAACTAAACAAGGTGCTGCCTATGTGAAGTTTGCTCATTATCCCCGCAACCGCCTGGGTTTCCTCTGGATGTTCCGGTTTCCTCCCATTTGCCAAAGATGAGTCAGCCGTAGATTAATTAGACACTATAATTTGGCTGTGGTATGTCAGTGAGTGGTAGAATCTGTGGTGAAATGATGAGAATGTGGGATTACTGTAGAGTTGGTGTAACATGTGTGGTTGATAGTCAGCATGTGCACTTTGGACTGAATGGATTGTTTCCAAGCTGTTTCACTCTATGACTGCAAGTATTGAAGACAGGATAATGTGTGAATGGATGGTGACCTGCAAGGGGAGTTCTTCTCATGCACCTGCTGCCATTATTGATCTCGGAGGTTGCTGATTTTCCAGATGCTATCGGAGTAATTCAAGTGAATAATTGCTGTCCATTTGAGGGCAATATACATTGGCACTATAGTGCACCAGTGGTGAAGGGAATGAGTGTTTAGTTTAGTGAAAAGGATGCAAACTAAGCTCTTTGCCTTGTATGGCGTTGAGGTTCTTAAGAATTCTTGCAGCTGCACTCGTTCAGGCAAGAAAAGATAGCTGTGTGTCGCACTCTGGCTTGCGCCTGACACGCAGTGGAATGTTTTTGGCAAGTGAATTTCCCACCATAGGATACACACCCTCCGACATGTTCCTATCGTAGCAATATTTATGCAGTTATATTATAGTTGCACCTCTGGTCAAATGAGAGCACCAAGAGGTTAATGTTGGTGGAATCCAGCAGCGTTCATGATGTTGACTGTGAAGGGAGGTGAGCTCAGAGTCGCACCTTTTGTAATTTCAGGATATTTCATAGCACTTCGAAAATAATGGAGTAAAATGACTGTTGCAATGCAGGGAAATGTGGCACAACACCATCACCCTTGACATTATCCTCAAGTCCCTTAAGTGATACTTGAACCCACAGCATCCTGTCTCAGTGCTACACACTGTGACACAGTTGACATCTCCGAATCTGAGGCTTCGATGTAACAATTGAGAATAATTTAAATGCATTAAGTTAAATAAAGTAAGACACCTGTACTGAGACATATTTAAAGATCTACATGGTGATTCTTAAGTCTGATAAATGATGGTTTTGTTAGGTTACTCTAAAATGTAAGTGGATCTATAATTAAATGAAAAAAAACACACTATGTTCTCAAATGAAGAAGTTCTATATAATACCAGTGTGGCGAAATAGACAGCTATACCAAAACAAATTGCATTTTCAATCATTCACAATTGTATTTATTTATCTATAGTATAATTGTTAATCCTGGCTAGATTGGAGAGGCTAGGACTAAAATGGGGTAAACGCTTCAGGGCTGCCGGGACATTTGGTCAATTTGGAATTGCTCCCTGCAGAGCTGGGACAAGCTGCAGAGTGGTGCAAGTTTGTCTAGAGCCGAGATACAATTTGCAAGAAAAGAATAAGATCATATGCAGACCCTGACAATTAGGTGCAAAATGCATATAATGGATTGGATGGCTGCAAACCAGACATACACCTTGTAAATAATTGTAAATAATGTCGCAGAGTTCTATTTTGCCGAGTGTTGATTGGGTGAGGTACTGAGCCTTGTCTGGGTTTCTGGCAGATCAGGGTAAATGTTTCTAAGTTGGCTTCCTTGTGAAGTCTGGTTTGAATACAATGTATTGAGCTGCTGTATTATTGGGTTAGGGAAATGTCTGTTATGTATGGGGTTAATCGATATCCGTAATTGGATTATTAAGAGGCCACCTCCATGTGGTTCAGCCCCTCGAGGTCCCGGGACATATAAAAGTACGCTACCACGAGGTCCAGCGTCGATCTTCTGGGAGAGCGCTTGGGACTGCGTGACTTTCTAGAGAGTCTCTGTCTGAGTGAGGCCTAGAGGGCTTGAGCAGGCAGATACGAGGATCGAACCCATGATGGGATAGGTACAGTAGTTGAACTGTAATGCGCTTTTCTTATAATAAAATTTTGTTGTTTTGAGTGCTTGATTCAGTGCTTTTACTGAAACTAGACTGGGGGGAGGTTTAGAAACGAGTAGTATACACAATCGTATCAATAATAATAATAAAATAAAATGGAAAACAAGTTTAAATATTCAGGAATGATAAATTCAGACAATTGCACATAAGAATGAATGGAATTAGTATATTATGGTGTTAAAGAGGGAACTGCAGATGCTGGAGAATCGAAGGTTACACAGAAAAGCTGGAGAAACTCAGCGGGTGCAGCAGCATCTATGGAGCGAAGGAAATAGGCAACGTTTCGGGCCGAAACCCTTCTTCAGACTGAGGCCTAGTATATTATGGTAACTGATTCCCCAACAGTCTTGCAATAATATTCTGCAGAAAGTGCTTCTGTAATACTTTAGAATTTTCATAGTGTGCGGTATATATATTGTTGCATTGTATATTCAATCATACTAATAGAACATAAAAATTATGATCTGAAATCAAGTTTGGGAACCACAATATAATACACGTTAATACCTGTGTAGACATTCCTTTGAGAAGGCATTTAACCACTTAACATGAAAACTCACTCTACTTTAGTTATTAGTGGGAGGAGTAATTCAGATGTGTTTTTTAGGATTTACAAATGCACATAACAGTTGTTCTAGTAATGCAATTGAAGGCACCTTCCCAGCCAATCAATATACAATTAGTATGGTTCATAAAGACTTGTCATTTTCTGAATGCCACTAATCTGATAACTCCAACTGACAGTAATTACATTAAATAATACACCAGCATCTTTAGGTATATCAAATATATATTGGGGAGCAACAAATCTTCATTGGGAGATCTTGAAAGCTCCCTAAACCTCCTGAGTTGTATTACCACAGAAGATAAAGCCATCAAGAGTATTTGTGTTTTGAAATAGCATAGTTTGTAAATAAATGTTATGGTTTAGTTAATCTGGAACACAATTTCAAATTAGACCATGTCAATGGGACAAGAAAGAACAGGTTCACATTATTCGGAATTAAATGTTCTGCAAAGAGTGTCTAATGCAAAGCAAGGTTTGAAAAATGAACATCCACAATAGATTAGTTACAGTAATCTGCAGAAAAAAATCTGAAAAGGCCAAATGATCCTCATTATGGGTCTATTATGATTTTGATTGTTGAGTGGGGAATGAAAAGAGGTGAAGTACAGTTTTAAATATTGCCTCAATTGAATCGAGTCGCAAATTCAGATTACTTCAGATACAAGAGCTCCCACAGCACCAATGTCCTTTATTTTCAGTGAAATAGTAAAGTCCAATTATAGAACCTCACTGATATTCATTATGCTTCCACAAAAACACAGACAGAAGCTGTCCAAAGTCTTTATACCTCAATTGAATCTCCGATTGCAGAAGTTAAACCTCCACTTGCTGCTACCTGCAAGCAGATTGTTGCTCTGTAAGAACAGAGAGATATCACCAAGGGGAGTAGATTGTTGTCAAGCGAGAGCAGATTGCTGAACTTCAAGAATGGAAAACAGACAACCAGGAGCAGATTGCTGCTGTGGGGAAATTGATTGGTTAGGTTGTGGTGGGTACTGGAGGCTTCCACCACAACTGTGCAATCTTGGTCACGGAACCTACACAATCCTGAGTGTGCTCAATCACCCAGACGTTTGTCTCAAGTTACAGTGCAGGGAAGTGCTGCCCTCCCGCAAATTGTCAGCACTCATCCTGCCACCTTTGGTTTTTCAGACAATGGTCTTGTCAGGCCAACACTACAACCCGTCATTACGAGAAGCTACAATTGCCAGCAGAACCAACAAGCAAGTGCTGATCATTCCACATAGTCTGTGGACCACCCAGTTGGGACAGTAACTTTCTTCCACCCTGGCCACAACCGCAGGAGGACCACTATGTTGTTGTGATAAGCCTACTGTAGATTCATGGAGTCACATGACATGAAACCGATCACTTGGGTCCATTGCATCCATGATGGCTAACTCGAACATACTGCACTAATCAATTTCCATGACAGAGTGATAGAGCTTAGAAACAGGCCCTTGGACACAAATAGCCCACACCGTCCAAAATGTCCCAGCTACACTAGTCCCACCTGCCAGCATTCGTCCATATCCCTCCAACCTGTCGCATCCTGTCTAACTGCTTCTTAAACGTTGGGAAAGTCCAAGGCTCAACTACATCCTCCAGCAGCTTGTTCCATAAACTGACCGCCCTTTGTGTGAAAAAGTTACCCCTCAGATTCCTATTAAATTTTTTCCCCTTCACCTTAAACCTATGTCCTCCGGCCCTCGATTCACCTACTCTGGGCAAGAGACTGTGCATCTTCCCGATCTATTCCTCTCATGATTTTATACACCTCTATAAGATCAACCCTCATTCTCCTAAGCTCCAGGGAATAGAGTCCCAGCATACTCAACCTCTCCCTATAGTTCAGACACTCGAGTCCTGGCAACATTCTCGTAAATCTTCTCTGTACCCTTTCCAGCTTGACAACATCTTTCCTATAACATGTTGCTCAGAACTGAATGCAATACCCTAAATGTGGTCTCACCAATATCTTACACAACTGCAACATGACCTTGTGGCAGTCTTTTGGGTTCAACTTGGAAATCATGTTGTAAGCATTTTCACTTTTATTGCCATTGAAGCTTCCAAAATTACGTGTTCCTGTAGCTTCAAGAACCAGAGACCTGGAAGACTGTGGCACAGTTCACGGAACATCATAGATGATGAGAACCTACAGTTTCTCAATATTATTTGGACCTTAATCAGAAACAATAGCTCTTTGTTAGGTCATAAGGTCATAAGGGATAGCAGTAGAATTAGGCCATTGACCCATCACGTCTACTCTGCCATTCAATAATGGCATTCCTTGATACTAGATAAACAAATTCTGAGCATTGGTGTGGCATATATAAAGATATTTGTAATCACATATCCCACCCAATCTCCTATCAGTCAGCCTATGATAAATTATCATGGATGATCTGCTTTAGTGAACATTATGCATATTTATTTTTCAATAGTCTGCTTATTGTTTACAGCATGATATGATGGTGGTGGGCTGAGGGTGCAAATTGTACTTTGCTCCAACACCAAAATAACCACTACACTTAAACTTCTCTTTTGTGTTCTCTTTGTGTAAAGCTTTTGTGCTGACAGTTTCAATTCTCTGCAAAACAACTGGAAAAGCAAAAAAAAAATAATCCAAGAATGAACCAACATGTGTTGCCTGCAGTAAAGAATACTTTCATTGAATGTAGTCAGAAGCAAAGATTAGCTCCTCAATAATCTTTGGTCAGAAGCTGCAATTGCAATAACTTTGGTGACAAGGAAACTAATTGCAGATTCTATGCATTGGAATCCTTCAACGTGCTCTTGTGGTTACTGTCTGCATGTGGCATAGAGATTCTGCTTCAACTAATGCAAAGACACAGCAGATGTGCCAAAATATTCTGCATATTTTGAAAGAGCGCTGGCTGCTATGAGCTCCTTGCATCAATAATACTGGCACAGCCCTTGCATCACATTAAGGAGCAGACACATGTTCTAATGATGATGCACACAATATCACTTTACGCTAAAGTGCCTGTCCCATTTAGGCTATTTTTTAGGCGAATACAGGCGACTAGGCTGTTGCTACATGGTTGCCGGGGTGTCGCCTGTATGGTCGTGAGTAGTCTCCTCAGTCGCCCACAGAGTCGCAGCATTTTTCTGGTCGCCGTTGGATTTTCAACATGTTCAAAAAATTTTGCTGGCAGTCGGTGACAGTGGGTTGAAGTTAATGAACGTAGCTTGGCTTCTCCTGACGTGGATGCTGTTGTAGGTTGTCGCCAGGTGACGTAGGTTGTCGCCAGTGCTGACTTTGGTGAATTCCATTGGCGACTACCTACGTCCAGCTATGTCAACTGGCGACAGGCCCCGGCAACTGAATTGTCTTCAGTTGTCTTCAGTCGTTGCCGACAGGGTCGTAGCTTGACGTAGGTTGACTTCGGTTGTCGTAGGTTGTTGCCTGTGTGGTCGTAGGTTGTCGTAAGTGTGGTTGTAGATGGGCGTAGGTTGTCGTAAGTGTGGTTGTAGATGGGCGTCCCAATGGGTCGCTGGTTGTCGGTAGCTTGCCGTCGACTAGGTGGTAGGGGGGGGGGGGGGGGGGGGGGGTCATGGGGGGGGGGGGGGGGGGGGGGGGGGGGGGGGGGGGGGGGGGTTTTTTGGCGACCTGCTTGGGGGGGACAGTTGCCGGCAGTTGCCTGGAAAATAGCCTAAGTGGGACAGGGCCCTTTTATAGTTAATGATGGGCACACTTCTATTTTCCATTGAATATTATCTCCCATTACAGAGAAAGAAAACACCCATGTATTTAGCATATTTTTACAATTTTTACCACATCCTTGGATTTGTGTTAATAAATTTGATCATGTGGACTGTTCCTAAACTTACCTCCTGAATCAATAAGAATGTTCTCCAGTTTTAATTCATTTGCTGTCTCTTTGCGATTGCTGTAAGGACCATGTAATTCCCACACACTGTTGGAGAAGCATTTATTAGATGACAGTTGTGACTGTTTTGCTTTAGTGTACAGCGACAACCCCAGCTGAACACTTGTAATAATAGTTGCACCATTGATGAAACGTCCCTATTGTTACCGCTGCTGGATGCTTACTTTGCCTGCAGCAAGATATTTGACCCTCTCACAGCTGAGTTGACATAATTTAAGTTTCCTCTGCACGTAACTGGCGCATTTAACTGGTGAGCAGATTAAATGCACAATTGAACAAAGAAATAATAGTTGCGTGGAATGAAACGTCCCTATTGTAATGGCTGTGGATGCTACTATAATTTGCCACGTGCAGCAACATATCCTTTTGACCCTCTCACAGCTCTAGTTGAATAATTTGAAGTTTCCCTCTGCAAACTGTAACTGGTGCAGAACTGGTGAGCAGAAATGCACAATTTTAAAGAAAACGTGGAAATTTGGGAATGGAGTGGACAAAACATATAATAGCACGTGAAGCAACATCTCCTTTTGACAAATCTTTTGTCAGAGTAATTTCCACTTCTAAAACTGTCCATGCCCTAAGTCAATGCATGTGTCCTCCAAATGCTTATCTGGAGACTTTTTCAGGTTGTAGTCACATCTTTTAGGGGGCAGTGCGAAGGAATGTACCCCTTCTGCAGTTTCACTGTGGATTTCTGAGTGTACTTTTTTCATTCACCTCACAGTGACCTACTTTGAATTCTCTGTTTCTGATTTATTTTAATGGCATAAGTAGAGGTCACATTAAAAATTGATCGGCTTCCCCAATTTCAGGTTTCCAAACATGCTGCTCCTGATGTACATGAATGATTTAAAGCATAAAACTTAAATATTCATACATATGGTGTGAGATTATCATTGGACTTTTTGACCATTTTAAATTAATGTATAATCTAATCAGATTGGGAGGGTATTTAGATGTCAGATATTGTTGGTAAAATTGAATGTTGTTAAGTGCACATTCAGATCAAACTTTGTATTTTACTACAGGGCCCTGCATCTTATAACATTGTCCTTCATATCAATGGTAAATAATTCATAAGATCATAACTGATTGATGCAGAATTAGGCCATTCGGTCCATCATGTCTATTCCATCATTCAATCATGGGTAATCGATCTCTTCGTCCTAACCCCATTCTCCTGCCTACTTCCCATAACCTCTGACAACTGTACTAATCATTATTCTGGTATGTTTTTTTGGTATGAATTATCCTGGTATTTTTTCTGTTATGAATTATTCTGGTATGTTTCTTTTCCCACACTCCATTTCAAGTACCTTAGCATTATCAGTGACAGATTATCTTGCTTGGCATCTGTACTTGGGCATTGACATCTGTCCAACTGGCCCACAAATGTCAGCTCTGTGTTTTATCATCATGGCTTTGGTTCTCTGGAGTGCTTCGTCGGTGAATTGTGTTGTGCTTTGCTGCCTAGCAGCTGTTACAACTAATAATCATTACTCCTCGGCCATTGTCAGGAAGTTGCAACTATTGGGATTTCAATATTATGCATGAATTTAGCATGAGCAGGTTGGTAAGATATACAGTATTACTGCAGCCTCTTCGCAACTCAAATTGTTATAACCAGCACTGAACATTAATATAGGCAAAATAAACAAAGCACTTACAAATATCAAAATGGCAAGGAATTACTTAAAACAGATATTTTATGTGCTTAGGTATAATTTCCTCTGAGTCACTGAGCTACGGGTTCTAAACTCATAGAAGACTTGAAACTCTGAATACCAGGTAAGCATCCAGTAAGATACCCGTCTCTGATGGAAGTGTCAGACTGCCAGCCTGTCTGCATATAAAGAGGCTTTATTACCAAAAAAAACCCACAACCCATGATTAGTCTGCTAAATATTAAGGCACGGAAGAAATGCATTGATCAAACTTAACTATCTAGAGGAAGTAAAAGACATAACCTGCGTAAGGATCAACAATATAGGGCGGCACAGTGGTGCAGTGGTAGAGGTGTTGCCTTACAGGGCCACTGCCAGAGACCCGGGTTCGATCCTGATTATGGGTGCTGCCTGTACGGAGTTTGTATGTTCTCCCTGTGACTGCGTAGATTTTCTCCAGGTGCTCCAATTTCCTTCCACACTGAAAAGAGGAACAGGTTTGTAGGTTAATTGGCTTCAGTAAAGATTGTAAAATTGTCCCTAGTGTGTAGGATAGGATAGTGTATGGGCTGGTTGGCGTGAACTCGGTGGGCCGAATGGCCTGTTCCCGCAATGTTTCTCTAAACTAAACTAAATTAAACTAAATGGATGTCTGTGCATCACCAGGCACAGAAAAACTAACATAGAAGATAGGTGTCTGTGTGGAATTTGTGCGTTCTATTATTTACTGCACGTTTCCTTTGGGTGCTCCGTTTCCCCCTGCATCACAGCAATGTAAATGCTTGCGTTAATTGGCCTCTATAAATTGCCTTTGTGTGTAGAGAGAGGATGCAAAAGTGTGATAATGTTGAACACATGTTAATGTGTGATCAATGGTCTACATAGATGGTGGGCCAAAGGACCTGCTTCATGCTGCATCTTTCAATCAATCAAGTGGAAAAATAAATATAATTTCTTGTCATGTGAGATCAAAGTCCAGAATGATTTGAATTACACTTTACCGAATCTGCTGGCCAGCTATTAGTCACAACTCAGTGACAGCATTGTTGTAAAGGTTTGTAAGTATAAACCCCACTACAGACACTTAGCTACATTACCCAGGGTGACCTATCAATGTGTTACAGAGAGGAGCTGCACAACTTGGGGTGCCATCTTTCTTCTGCAATGTCAAAGTGAGGTTCAGTTTACACTTTTGGTTTTATGTACAAGTTAGCATAGTCCTATATGCAGAAGAAAGAAAAGTTGAGAAGTGTACGAGGTTAAGAGATTTTGTGTGCAAATATATATTGCATAAAGTACCTTTTATAAATGTTGGTTTAATTGTTGCACATTCAGACACCTTTGGGAGGTAATAGTCTGCCACTTGTTCAAGGGGTGGTGGAGGCATGTTCTGATCCTCCATTATGTCATTAGAGACTCTGCTTCCGCAAAAGATCTTTGCCTTGGTACCTACTGGGTCAGTAAGAGCAACCTTTGTTAATATTGGCCAAAATACAACTATTATAAAATGAAGGATCATTGCATGTGCTGGGCCTGCTTGGCTCTTCTGTGAAAGTTGCAAGCCGAGAGTTATGGCTCCAAGGAGTCTGGACCCCAGATGGAAGTTGATGATAAGGAGAGGTCCATATATCCTTACTTTGTTAAAATGTATGAGGGTTTGCAGAAAGAAATAAGATGGTCTTGCAAATGCATGGATTGGTTATAGAAGGGGGTGCGTAAATGTATTGTTAATAATGTTACAAGCAGGTTGCACTCCTGCTTGATGTGTGGCTGAAGTGTGAAGCCTTGTTTGAATTGTTTATACACCTGAGGAGAATGTTGTATTAACTGACTTCTTTCCAGAAGCTTCTGTAGAAACATTGTAATGGGGTAATTTGTAATTGGGTTAGGGAACTGTCAATAACTATATAATGTGATCGATATGTGTGATTGGTTTGTAGGGGTTGCCTCCCCAAAGTAATGTCACGCCCTTAGTTTGGAGGCTATAAGAGGGTGGGTAATTCTTTGGGGCGTATAGGTTGATTGTGACTTCTGTTCTGTCTGCATGAGATATTGTTGTCTTGCGTGGGTGGGTCAGCAACCGTTCCAGCAGTTTGTTCTTCAATAAACAAAGGTTTTGGAACCAGAGTTTGACTTAGTGTTTGACTAAACCAGACTAAGGAGGTAAGTCTAGAACTGGAATTTACTCCAGGGTAAATTTGCTGAGTGGTGACTGTGGACGGGACAGTGATGCAGCCAGTGGAGCTGCTGCCTCACGGCACAATAATCCTGGTTTTGATTATGACCATGGGTGCTGTTTGTGTGGAATTTGTACATTCTCCCTGTGACCACATAGGTTTCTTCCAGGTCCTCTGGTTTCCTCCCATATCCCAATAATGTGTGGGTTTGCAATGAGAAAGCAGGATAACATAGAACTAGTGCGAATGAGTGATCAATGGTTGGTGTGGACTTGTTGGGCTAAAAGGCCTGTTTCCATGCTGCAACTCCAAACTAAACTAAGTACAGGCAAAGTACTTGTTATAGATTCCAAGCCAATAAATTTCATGTATGATGGAAACAATCGGTTTTACAACTTGAAGAGATAATTGCTCAGATTCCTTTTGCATAGTGACATTGTAATTGTATTTCAAAAGAATAACTTGCTTACAATATCAGTCAGGGCAATCCCTCTCCCTTTAGGAATGCTTCCAGCTGTGTTAAATGGAATACATTTTACATAATACACCTCAATATTCGGGCTTATTTTTAGATGTAATCAGTTTCACAGTCCAAAGTACAGATCCATTTAGGTTCATCCAATCTATCCCAGCACACTACGTATACAGTCAGACAGTAAAAAAGAACAAATTAGTGTTGAGTCTAATTTATTTCCACATTAACATTCTATAATTGGTGAATCTAAAGTTGATTTTGGTGAAACGATGTACTATATTTTGAGATATTTTCACCTGTAAACTATTGGATTGCAATTAGACAATTAAACTAAGTGATGCAGTTAACTCTCAATGGTTCTCCATGTCAGGTATTATAGTGGTATCAGAAATACCCTAACTGAGCTTGGATTTAATGCTGTCGACATATACAGACTACATTGGCAGGCAGAAGCGTTTGAGAAACGCCCTTTGAAGAATTCTTTCAGCACCCAGCCTTCATCTTTTTTTACTAGCGCTTCACACTGTGAAGTTGATTTGTCTCTTTTTAGCAACAGAACTTCGTCTGAAACAAATTAGCCACTTCATTACTTATAACCCTAACTGGAAGAACAAGAATGAATCAGTGATAGTCACGAAAATGGAAATATTCAAGCAATTGAGCAAAATATTGTGCCTCCTGGGACAAGTGGGTATCAATGTAATATTGCCACTGTTGTGTGCCACAAACTTAGGGTGGATAATCCACGTAAGTGGGCCACGATCAATTACCCTTACAACTGATCAAGTGCTCTTTCTGTATGCAAAATGGAACCAACTTTACATATCAGAGACTGGAATATAAATGAATCATGTGCATTTTCTACACGAGACTTACAAGGTTTTGTTCATAGTCAAGAAGACTTAAGTAAATGTCAGTTTTATGCAAACAAGACAGGCAGCCAGACACCTAATTACTTGATATTGCATTTTTAAAAGGCGGTAAATCTCTATTGCTATTTCCTCACTAATTCTCAGCCTCTGGTGGTCGTATTTTTCAATCACTGCCATGTAGTTATGCCTAGACCTGTATTTGCCATGGCTGCATAGTGTGAACACATGCTATCCCTTTGGTGTTATCTGCAAGCATTGACAACATTTCACTGCTAATTTCTCAAGGCACAGTAAAAAAAAAACTCCTATGGTTATTTGAATGGGATAAGAATCTGGCCTGAGTAAATTGCAATCAATAGTTGGCAGCTAAATCTGTAAATGAGCAATGAAGCCCTTTCAGGTGCAACTACAATCTGCGTATTTTTCCATGCTCCAGACGACTAGGGGAGCTAAAGCCAACTCTTCCGAGATGACCAAAGAGATAGAGAGTATAGTAGTGCAGA
This sequence comes from Leucoraja erinaceus, assembly GCF_028641065.1. NCBI lineage: Eukaryota > Metazoa > Chordata > Chondrichthyes > Rajiformes > Rajidae > Leucoraja > Leucoraja erinaceus. The sequence goes on from NC_073379.1 coordinate 45,429,574, forward strand.
AAAATATAACGTATGCAAGGCGATATGTATTGCTAATCCAATTTCAGAATCGGCGCAACTGCAGGGAAGAACAAAAAAAAAGAACCAAGAAAGGCAAAAGGAGAGTGTGAGAAAGGACTGGCAGCATACACAAATTCCATAATGCTTGGTGCATTATTGGTGGCCGATACAATTGTAGTGTTGAAAAAACTCGATAATCTCTGAAAGGAAAGGTATTACAGGGGCATTGAGATAGGGTGGAATGTAGAACTAGGTTGATTGCCCTTACATTGAACTGGTATCAACTTGATGGGCCCATAGACGCATTTCATTTTATAGCCAATCTGTAATTTAATTACGTTCCATGGAGCTGGGAGTGGGTATGAACGGGTCCTTTTCAGAATGGCAGGCAGTGGCGAGTGGAGTGCCGCAAGGCTCGGTGTTGGGGCTGCAATTGTTTACCATATATATTCATGATTTGGAAGAGGGAATTAGGAGCAACACTAGCAAGTTTGCGGATGACAAAAAGCTGGGTGGCAGTGTGAAATGTGAAGAGGATGTTAGGAGGTTGCAGGGTGACCTGGACAGATTGAGTGAGTGGGCAGATGCGTGGCAGATGCAGTATAATATAGATAAATGTGAGGTTATCCACTTTGCTGGCAAAAACAAGGGGGCAGATTATTATCTCAATGGGGTTAGGTTAGGGGGAGGTACAGCGAGACCTGGTCACAGAAAGTTGGCGTGCAGGTACAGCAGGCAGTGAAGAAAGCTAATGGAATATCGGCCTTCATAACAAGAGGATTTCAGTATAGGAGTAGAGAGGTTCTTCTGCAGTTGTATAGGGCTCTGGTGAGAATTATAAAAGGACTATGCCACCATGGTGAGATCAATGCTCAAAAGCTGCCTAAGAGGTGAAATTTCTGGCTTGACAAAAATCATGCTATTGTCTCCTTTGCGTTACATTCTATATTTTTATTCCTGGACTGCCTTCCGCTGTGCTCAGTGCAACCGGGCTTGGTTTCATGAGAGCATCTCTGTTTATGAAAAGCATGAACAGCTTGGTGAATCAATGGTGATTGCCAAAGCTGTTGGATAGAATTAAGATGCAGTTTGATTGCAATCTCACTGAATGCTAGACTGCTCCTTGGGATTGAATGGACAACTGAAGAAACATAAGATCATAAAAAATAGGAGCAGGAGTTGGGCATTGGACCACATCTGGAGTATTGTGTACAGTTTTGGTCTCCTAATTTGAAGAAGGAAATCCTTGTGATTGAGGCAGTGCAGCCTAGTTCACAAGATTGATCCCTGGGATGGCGGGACTGTCATATGAGGAAAGATTGAAAAGACTAGGCTTGTATTCACTGGAGTTTAGAAGGATGAGGGGGCATCTTATAATTATAAAAGGACTGGACAAGCTAGATGCAGGAAAAATGTTCCCAATGTTGGGCGAGTCCAGAACCAGGGGCCACAATCTTAAAATAAAGGGGAGGTCATTTAAGACTGAGGTGAGAAAAAATGTTTTCAACCAGAGAGTTGTGAATTTGTGGAATTCCCTGCCACAGAGGGCAGTGGAGGCTAAATCAATGGATGGATTTAAGCGGGAGTTAGATAGAGCTCTAGGGGCTAATGGAATCAAGGGATGTGTGGAGAAGGCAGTCATGGGTTATTGATTGGGGACGATCAGCCATGATCACAATCAATGGCGGGGCTGGCTCGAAGAACCGAATGGCCTCCTCCTGCACCTATTTTCTATGCTTCTATGTTTCTATGAGAGTTTGGTTATGGTGCTCAGAAATGACCTGAATCTGCTTAATCTTGGCTATTTCCACAATAGGTCCACAGTAGATCCTACTTCATTGGGTCTCCACTCAGCACTGGACCATTTGAATAAAAGGAACACATGTGCCAAGCTGCTATCCATCAACAATATCATGGTGTCCAGCATTATCGTCCGCTGTAAACTCATCTCAAGCTCCAAGATCCTGGTCTCTGTATCTCCTTCTGCAACTGGATTCTTGATTCCCTCATTGGCAGACTATGATCAGTGTTAATTGGTAATCATATCCCCTCTTCACTGACCATCAACAGTAGTAGACCTCAAGGTTGCATGCTTACCCCCATGTTCTATTCTCTTTACTTCCATAATGGTGTATCTGTGTACAGTCCCCATACCATCTGTAAGTTTGCCAACAACACCAATTTTGACTGTTATTATTATTTTTAATCAGAAGATAGTCATAGAGAGACACGGCACCAGATTAGGTCATTTGGTCAACTGACTCTGGGCCATCAAGCAGCTCATTGTATTCATCTAACCCAAACTCATGTTATGGTCCCCAAATTCCCATTGATTCCCTCCAGATTCTGCAATTCATCTCAAAACTCAGAACAAATTACATTTACCATTTATACCACCAACTGACATATTCTTGGGATGTGGGAGGAAACCAGAGTACCTGAGGGAACTCCTTGCAGTTACAGGGTAAACATACAAACTTCAGAAAGCTCCTGAGGTCAGGATTGAACCCAGGTTTCTGGACCTATTTGGCAGTGGCTCTACCAGCTGCACCACCTATAATCATAAACAGACACTAAACAGTATTCATAAAATAACTCATCCCCAGTGAAACGTTCAATTTACAATCTTTTTGGTACTTAGAAATATAAGATTCAAAATTATTTTAAAATGTTATCTTTGAAACAAGTTTCAATAAATATTAATTTCAAATTTATCTGCTGTGTTCTGCTACCAGTGTCACAGATACAATTTATTCCAATACAGTATATATTATCCGAAAGTGGTGGTAAAGAGGGGGGGGGGGTTGAAACAGGGCGTGCTGTCTCTCCCTTCGGGGGAATGCGACTTTTTTGTCGTATCCCCTTTCTCTGCCTCCGTCTGCGCTGAGGCCTAATGGCGGAGCTGGTGACCTCGAGACTCCGGAGGCAGAGCCAGTCAGGACTTGCTCTGGGCTCGCTCCCGTGAGGGCGATCCGGCTCGGGGCTGGAACGGCGCTCCCATGAGGGGCTGTTATGCTCCCATGAGGGTGCCTGGCGTGGGGCTGAGACTCTCCCGTGAGGGTCTGCGGCGCTCCCGTTGGGGCGGCCCAGCCCCAGGGTGGAACAGCGCTCCCGTCGGGACGGCCCAGCTTGAGGGAGGTACGGCGCTCCTGTCGGGGCGGCCCAGCTCGAGGGAAGAACGGCGCTCCCGTTGGGACGGCCCAGCTCGAGGGAGGAACGACACTCAATTGAGGGCGATCCGGCTTGGGGCTGGAACGGTGTTCCGGTGGCTGGGACGGCGTTCTGGCGGCGGTGACCTGAGTCCGGGGTTCAGCCGCGGGCCACGGCTGCGTCCGCTGGACTGGAGGGCGGCAGCTTCGACCACCCTGGGCCGCAATGTTTGAGCCGGCCCGTTTGCGAGGTTCGGTGACCCGCGGGACTGTTTGTACCATCGCCTGGAGGGGTATCGCCTCAGCACAGAGGGAGGAGAGGAGGGAAGAGACTGCAGCCCTAAGATTTTTGCCTCCACCACAGTGAGGAGGTGCTTGGAGGACTCCTCCAAGCACCTGACTGCAAGCACGAAATTTCGTTCAGACCGCAAGGTCTGAATGACAATAAAGGAAATTTTAATTCTAATTCTAATTCTAATTCTAATTCTATTATGATGAGATGACCATAAATTAAGGGAGAAAATAGTGGAGATTTCATGGTCATTATACTGTAAAACCTAATCTCTACACTCCAATTAAAGGGACAGTAAAATATATCTGCAGTATATCCCATTGATAGCATGAATAAATATATACCTGATTTAAGTATAATCTTATTTCTTACAATTGATTTCTTCATGGGCTGATTTAAAAATATCTCCAAACACTTCCCAATTTCACCAAACTGAACTATTTATCGTTAGTTCTCCAAGCATATTGCAAAAACAATTGGAAAAACAAGTACATAATAAAAAAACTTCAGCCTCTTGAGTGTATTCTACCATTTCAGTTAGTTGTGGTTATAGTGCTTCAAAGCTCCATTAACTCACCTTCTCCTAATGTTGTCAAATAGCAAAATGTATTGATCCTCAAAGCTATTTAAGTGTGGGAAAGCTAAACACCCTACCATCATGCAAGAAAAGATGCAGTGTGAGATTATGATTCCAGTGTTATATAATTCTTTGTATTTTCAATGCATAACTCAGTGTAATATAACAGTATAATATCACCTTTAAAGATACAGGCCACCCTCACATTTGAGGGAATGGGCGTTTTCTCGGAAAAACACCCATATTGTGATTTTCCATAATGCAAAGCCACATCTACACACGCATGAAGAAATGTAAGTTAGAAAATCAAAATCAAAATTGATGCATAAACTTTGTGAGAGTAAACTTTCATTCTATATCTCATCACATGGAGGTCATCTGCATTTATACACATCAGACAAACTTTCCTTTCCATCTATTGATACATAGAATGATAGCAGTTCACTCCACCAAATAAGATTTAAATAACATCATAAAGAAATAAATTAAGTATATCAGGTTCAAAAAGGACGGCTAGAAAAACATGTTGGCAATATTTAGAGGAAATATTTAGATAACGTTAAAGTTACAGATGAACTATGATTTCATTGAATAGTAGAAATGTGTTCAAAGAACCATACATTCTATTGCTGTTGCTACAATGCTACACTGGTAATTCCATGGCATCTCTTAATCGCCTGGATAAAAAGGAACACACACTTAGTTGATGGACTTGATTGTTTGAGCCTGCACAATTTATTGTCCGTGGCTAAAATGAGTGAACACTTGACATAACACTAAATCACACGGAACAGTATCAAGGTTCTATCGCTGATACTGATTGTATTACTCATGCAATGACTATGAAAATACAATTGTCCACACCACCAATGGTTTGGAAGGGAGGGGGGTAAATCAACCAGAGCTCATATTGTGATCATTATTGAGATAATTTGCTGGAAGGGTTAGATGTCTGCAAATAATTAATCACTCAATCGGTTAAGGTGGAAGAACATGATCAATTTCTTGTGCTGCTGACTCTGTCTGAAAGGTTTTTTTTAAATCTTTCCAATGTAGATTTTACATAACAGATTTGAGAAAGTGAGTTAGAAGTACTATATTTTTAACTCTAAGTGCAATTAGTTCAACATGATGCCTCTCTGCATAGGACTGCTGAGTACACAGTGGGGGGTGTCTGTTCATATACCATGAACACTTTGCTGCTTGATATTGGAGTGCACATTTGAGCCAAATAAGGCACGTATGTCTTGATTGAAAGATCCAGCTTTAATAAGGTGGTAAAGGTTTGCTTGAGCATAGCGCTACAACCTTTGAAGATATCCTTGGAATATTCAACAATGAACCAGCTGTCTCCATGTTCAGTGAAAGCACAGTTTCTTTCTTTTATGGGTGGAATGAGTGAATGCATTTATATCTACATAAAAATAAGAGGATAGCAAGGGAGAAGGTAGAACTGCTCAAGGATCAAGAAGGGAATCTGTGCTTGGAATCTGGGGATGAAGACGAAGTATAAATTAATACTTTGCATCTTTCTTCACCAAGGAAAAGGGCATGGAGGACAACGAGATCAGTGTGCAGAATACTAATATGCAAGGGCAGTTTGAGATTAAGAGGGAGGAGGATTTGAGGCTCTTGAAGAACATGAAGGAGGGTAAATCCCCAGGAATTGTTGTGATTTAACCCAGGTTATTGAGAGAGGCAGGAGAGGAGATTGCAGGAGCCCAAATGAAGATAGTTGCGTCTTTTCTAGCACAGGTGAAGTCCCGAAAGACTGTAATGTAGGTAATGTTGTTCCTTTATTTAAGAAGAGATGTGGAGAGAATCGACGGAATTTCAGGCCAGTGAGCCTCACGTCGGTGGTAGGAAAGATATTGCAGGATTCTTTGGGATAGGATTTAATCGCATTTGGGAGAGAATATGTTAATTAGGCATGTCTATGTTCAATGTCTATGTTCTGTGATTGTTATGTGTTTGCACAAAGCTGTTTAGTCATAGTGTGAAGGTATCCAGATAAAAACAACAATGATGATTGGAGAAACTACCAGAGTGACACAATAACACATCTGGTTCATTAGTATCCTTCAGGGGATGAAATTTGCTCTCCGTACTCATTCTTACCTCTACGTGTCTCTGTGTTGATGTGCTAAATGCCCTCCTCAGATTCAGATTCAGATTCAATTTTAATTGTCATTGTCAGTGTACAGTACAGAGACAACGAAATGCATTTCGCATCTCCCTTGAAGAGCGACATAGCAAACGATTTGAATTAAAAAAAAAATAATAAGTGTCCGGGGGGGGGGGGGGTGATTGGCAGTCACCGAGGTACGTTGTTTAGTAGAGTGACAGCGGCCGGAAAGAAGCTGTTCCTCGACCTGCTGGTTCGGCAACGGAGAGACCTGTAGCGCCTCCCGGATGGTAGGAGGGTAAACAGTCCATGGTTGGGGTGAGAGCAGTCCTTGGCGATGCTGAGCGCCCTCCGCAGACAGCGCTTGCTTTGGATAGACTCAATGGAGGGGAGCGTGGAACCGGTGATGCGTTGGGCAATTTTCACCACCCTCTGCAATGCCTTCCGGTCGGAGACAGAGCAGTTGCCATACCATACTGTGATGCAGTTGGTAAGGATGCTCTCGATGGTGCAGCGGTAGAAGTTCACCAGGATCTGAGGAGACAGATGGACCTTCTTCAGTCTCCTCAGGAAGAAGAGACGCTGATGAGCCTTCTTGATCAGAGTAGAGGTATTGTGGGTCCAAGAGAGGTCATCGGAGATGTTGACTCCCAGGAACCTGAAGCTAGAAACACGTTCCACCTCCGTCCCGTTAATGTGGATGGGGGTGTGCGTGCCGTCTCTGGACTTCCTGAAGTCTACAATGAGCTCCTTGGTCTTCTTGGAGTTAAGGGCCAGGTTGTTGTCAGCGCACCATGCTGCTAAGTGCTGGACCTCCTCCCTGTAGGCCAGCTCATCGTTGTTGCTGATGAGGCCAATCACCGTTGTATCATCTGCATACTTGATGATGGTGTTAGTACCATGTACAGGTGTGCAGTCATAGGTGAAGAGGGAGTAGAGGAGGGGGCTCAGCACACAGCCCTGAGGAACGCCGGTGTTCAGGGTGAGGGTTGAAGAGGTGTGCTTGTCTAACCTCACAGACTGGGGTCTGTTGGTTAGAAAGTCCAGTATCCAGTTGCAGAGGGAGGGGTCGATGCCCAGGTTACCGAGTTTGGTGATCAGTTTTGATGGAATAATGGTGTTGAATGCTGAGCTGTAATCGATGAACAGCATTCTTACATAAGTGTCTCTGTTGTCAAGGTGGGAGAGGGCGGAGTGAAGTGCCGTTGAGATGGCATCCTCCGTACTCCTGTTCTTGCGGTAGGCAAACTGATAGGGATCCAGTGTGGGGGGTAGGCAGCTTTTGAGGTGTGCAAGCCACTTAGTTCAAGGGAAGTCAGGAATGGGCAACATATCTTGGTTGTAATGCCCAGGTCATGGGGGAAAAAATCAATATAAATCTAGTATGCAGATGAGAGGACAGATACAAAGAAGATGTCAAATGCAATTAAATCCCCAATCTCACAAAGTGAACAAATTTGACCATGTTGAATTCTGAGGTGTACTTGAATGTTTCTGAGATTTCATACCCGTAATGGTGTTACAATATGACGTAAATAAATCAATTAAAAAAAAATAATCTAAGCCTTGATCCTTCCTCTGATGACATGAAACAGTACTGAGACAATGAAAACATTACGTGTTTTATTACATTACATTTTTTATTTTTATTTTTAGTCCAATGGTATCCTCCCTCTCCCTCCCTACCTTCTCCTCTTAATCCCCCCCACTCTCTCTCCTCACCTCCCCGGGATCGCGATGTAAACCACCGCCAGCCCCGTTTTCTCCACAACGTCGGGGATTAAGTTGTACTTGAGGTCGGGGGGGAGGCTGAGCGGCCTGGAGCCGGGGGAGGCCGAGAATGCAGCATAGTCCTTGCCCCGAGTCCCGCTCCGCTCCCTTCCCGTGGGCCAGGTGCGGCAGCGCCGCCGCCCCCAGACCTCGCCCCAGCCTCATCGGCGTGGTAATTTCAAATCCCACACACGCGGATACCGGGCCCACGCAAGGGGCGACTTTCAGTTATTTTTAAATCTGCACGCGTGGATACCCTCAGTCACTTCCTCCCACCCTCCATAACCCCTCTCCCCTCCCTACCTCCCTCCTCTCCCTCTATCCCCCTTCTCCCCTTATCTCCCTTCTCTAAGATGGCGGACTGCGGGGGTGATGCGCTGTTGTGTATGGCTGCTCCTCCTGCAGTCCGTCCTTTCTCCCTTTTTTATTTTTATTTTTAGTCCTGTCTGTGGGAACTTTTAATTGGAAGTCTTCTTTTCTGTGGTGGGTGGGGGGTGGGGGAAACTGTTTTGATCCCAGTCCTACCTGGTCGGAGATGCGGTTTTCTTCCGAACCGCTTCTTCGTCCTCTCTGTGCGGCCTACCATCGAGCTGGAGCAGCGCTGGAGCGACGATTTCCTGCCGGGACCACAGCTTCGCCGGCGGTGCAGATGCTGGGACACCAACACCAGCACGGAGCGGGCGATGGCTTACCGGATCGCCTTCGGGTAAGCTCCGGGGCACTGGGAACGCCGACTGCAACATCGCTGAGCTGCGGCTGCAGAGCGTCCAGCCGCGGGCGGGCGGCCCAGGATTTCAACACCGCGGGGCCTGGTGTCCGAGTTCGCCAGTGTCAGAGGTCCGGCCAGCGCGGCCTGAGAACTTTGGACATTGCAGTCTTCAGGGAGGAGGCGGCTGCTTCAGTCCTGGCCGCTGAAGAATGTTCACCCGACGCCGATGATCCAGCTTCGCGGCAGAGGGCCTGAGAACATCGAGTTGGCTGAGGAGGCCACATATAGACCCCGACCTCGGGTGGACTATGAGGGGGAGAACTGGATATTTTTAGTGCCTTCCCTCACAGTGAATTCTGCTGTGGGGGGACGTTTCATGTTGATTTCTATAGTGTACTGTTCTGTGTCTTTTTTCTTTTTTCTCTTTTTTGTTTTTGTATGGATATATTGACATTTGGTCTGTTCTATTAATTTAATCAAACTCTGTAAAGCACTTTGGTTCAAATACTGGTTTTGTTGAAAAGTGCTATATAAATAAAGATTATTATTATTATTATTATTATTATTATTATTATTATTACCCATTTACATGCGACAAAGGATGAATGGGCCAGACCATAACATGGTCAAATAGCATATTGATTTCCTGTGTGAACTGACACTTGTGCAGGCTGTTGAAGAAATGGCAACATTGACAATCTCATGTTGTTACTGCATCTGAATGCCTGCTTTGAGGAGACACAAAAACAGGACATAACAGAAAAAAATAAGATATGTGTGAAGTTTTTTAGCAAGTGATGGGTACTCTGCAGAATAAGCATTAACTACTAAACTTCTAAAAAAAATAATAATAATATCATACTTGTATAACAGTATTTTAAACATAGAATTACCATCAACAGTCAATTAGAGAAGACTGGGAAAAAGAATGAATGATAAAAATCTCAAAAGAAACAGGAAAAATATTTGATACATATACATAAATGTTCGATGAACGCTAGACATAATTTAATTTAATTTAAAATATTAAACAGATTCTATTATTCTAAAACTAGGTTGAATAAATTTTATCCAAATATTTCTCCCATTTGTGATAAATGTCTTTCTCAAAATGCCAATATTACGCACTCATTTGTCTCTTGTACAAAACTTTATAAATTCTGGTGGGACATATGTGATATATTCTCAAAACTATTTAAGACAAAAATGGAACCTAATACTGAAATGATTATATTTGGAGTAAGTGGAGATGGGAACAAATTAAATACACACCAAAACTCATTTTTCAATTATGGGTTAATAACAGCAAAAAAACATACTTAAATTTTGGAAAAATGCTAATATACCAACATTTAAAATGTGGATTAGTAATATGCTGGACACAGCACATTTGGAAGAAATGAGACTCCTCCTAATAGACAAACAAGACCAATTCTTAAGGAGTTGGTCCCCATTTATTGATTTCTTGGATTCATGTGGTGACATAGTATAATGAAAACTAAAAATTTCAGGTATGGGTGAAAAATGATTTAGAATATAAAAAAATCATCTCAATGTGGCGACTGAATAATCTCCCTCCTGCTTTCCTTCTTCACTTATTCCTTTTTTATTCACTTTTTCTTTATCTGTTTTTCACTCACGCTCACTAGTCTATTCTTCACTTTACATTACCTCTTTTTCTTCTCTCTTTTCTCACTTCTCTCTTTAAAAAAAAAGGAAGTTGTACAGAGAATGTAATATGTTAACATAATCTTTGTACCAATGCATTGCACTCACTTCTAATAAATTAAAAAAAAAAAAAAAAACTACTAAACTTCAGTGACCCAGGCCCAGAGTTTACCAAATTTCCTCTGAACTCTTGACGGCAGTGGCAAGTTAAATGTGGATGTCATACACCTGGCAGCTATGCCTACAGATTGTAATCAGTATTATTCCCTGATTGCCCAAGGAAAGTATGAAAATAATTAAGTTTTTCTAATATTTTGTAAGATGGTTTGTAATCTCTAACCCATCACATTTTTCATATTGGTGGAAGCAAACAGAATGAGTTATTTTGATGCAGTTTGATTCTTTCCTGGAGCGGTATCCTGTTTGTTCCATTCACATAATTTAGAGTATTCCAATACTGTAATTATTAATAACTTCAATTTGTTTATGAATTATTCGTGGCACATTAAGATTTGTTTTCCTACATGCAAAATTTCCACAAGTATAAAACTCAGTCATAGTGCTTTAATTTAATTTCCTACAAGCCCTAGAGTGCTGGAACGAACAAGTTACCTGATTACCTTCTTGAATCTCCCATCATTTTCTTTAAAAGCCGCTGGGGTTGATCATTAATTTCTGTGACTGATCATCATCTGCACGCCACTATTCATAGGATTGTAGAACAGTCTTCTACATTGTCAACATCAGGCTAAGGGAATGAAAATTGTATCTATCTATATGGGAATCAGATAGAAAATAAATTCATCTGCAGTCAAGTTAACTATACATCTGGAAACGGGAAGAAAATAAATCGATAGAACATCACACATTTTGGAAGATTGAAAATAATACATAGTGGAGATCAAGGTACAATGGTAGTTTCACATCAATGTAAATTAACACCTTTTTCTGTCTATGTGAATATTTCAAATGTCAGTCTTTCATCCTGCTGAGTTATCAGCTGAAATTAACAGTTCTGCTTTTTAATTGCATTTTAAATCCACCAAATAAAATTGATTCACAGAAATGAAATTGATTAATAGGGTAACTGGGATGCACATATTCAACAATTATTACTGTGGTAAATTTATTTTATGAATCCTTCTTCTTCAATTCTATTTATTTGTCCATGGTCATTTTAATTTTTAATGTCAAATTTAATATTCAGAAATTTAATTTGTCCTGAAGCTTTTTGTGCTAATACAGTAGACTTGTTGTTCATGCTGCAATTTCAAAACTTTGTATTCCCATTATAAAGGAGTTTTGTTTCTTTTCTGCCAGAAAAGCATTGTTAGTCCAACCATGCATCATTGTTCTTTGAAGACCAAACAGTTTTCATTGTGATTGTGCATGTAGTCTTGACTCAAAGCTCAAAGAAGGCAAACAATTTCACCAGGTGAAAATTGGTATTTTTGAAATAATTAATAGCTGCTATCAGCTCGTGCTGGGTTTAGTAATCTTCATTACTGACCTATTGATGCAAACGATGCAGACTGCAGAAGCTTACATACAGACATAAATATTTAATTCCACCAACATCCTGAGCTGTCTGGGCTAGGGTTGCCAACTTTTTCACTCCCAAATAAGGGACACAAGGTCAAAATAAGGGAAAATTCTCAACGGCAATTCGTTGACCGACTCGGGTGAATGATGAGTTGGCCCGGGTGCTGGCTGCACACAAACCCCAGCCGACGGGCCAACTGAGGAGTTTTGGCCTGCGCGACGTTGCGCGAAAGTCCGGCATCCCATCCAACTCATGAACTGATGATCGGCAATGAGAAATGGTAAGCGAAGGTCCGAAGGTTGGACAGCTGGCCGGGCTGCCGACCGACAGGGCCACGGGCGAGGCTGCTGCACTCCATGGGCTGCACTACGTCGGGTGGGTGAAGCGGCGCCAGAAGCGGCCCTCTGACCCAACAGTCCCCTCGATCCAAATAATAGTCAAATACAGGACAAGGGAGGTCCGGATGGGACAAACCAATTTAGCCCAATATACGGGAAGTCCCGGCTAATATGGGACAGTTAGCAACCCTATCTGGGCCCAGTAGACAAAGATCTGAGGTAAAAATCAGTAGTTAAGCAGGTCTAGATTTATCCGGTGCTGACATGGATTAAGCCAACATAAATCCATGACAGAGTCTGACTATCAAAAAATACAATGGTATCATGGCATCATCCCAGAACTTATTTTGCAAAATAAACCCAATAGTTCAAAAAGTCCTCATGCTTGTAATTGAAATAAAAGTTTAGGGTAATGTATTTGTCACTGTATTTTGTTGTCTCTGTACTGTACACTGACAATGACAATTAAAGTTGAATCTGAATCTGAATCTGTTAGTTGTGTTATCCTTAAGGGAAATATCAAACACAAGCACATTCAGTTAGTAGCAGCCTTTGAATAAGAACACAGTAAGTCTTATTTGCACATAAATGTTTAAAATATTTTTTTGGTGACATTATCAAAGTTATATTTATTGTCATTCCCCAAAGAGTTGTCATTAACAGCTAAAATGTAGAAACAAACAACTGCTGATGCTAGTATAAAAAAAAGACACAAAGTGCTGGAGTAACTCAATTGTACAGGCAGCATCTTTGGAGAACATGGACAGGTGATGTTTCAGGTCAGGACCCTTCTTCAGACTTCTTCAGCCTGAAGCTAAAAGTAAGATCCCCTCAGCTAATAGATTCTTGCAATATAAGAATAGTTTGGCCTAATAATCAATGTTACATGGACTTACAGCTTTGAATTACAGGGAGAGATTGGATGGATGGGACTTCTTTTCTTTGAATCATAGGAGGCTAAGGGTTGATATTGAGATGTACACGATCATGAGGGGTATTGATAAAGTAAATGCTCACCGTCTGTTTCCACTTCCTTACGTTGAGAGGGGAGTAGTTTAAGCAGGAGCACAAGGGCAGCTATTTTACTCAGAAGGTAGTCCGCATCTGGAATGAGTTGCAGAGGAAGCTACAAAAATTGATAAAATTATGAATTTTGAAAGACATTGGGCCAGAAATATAGATAGGTAGGGTTTAGAGTATTATTGGCCAAATGCAGGCCAATGTGACTGGCCCAATATGTCAACAAGTTGGGTCTCTTTCTGCGCTGTACTGTGACTCTATAACTCTATGCTATGACTCTACGATGATGATACAATGCCAGGTAGAATTTTGGGTAGGATGGACCATGTAAACAGGCTTCCAGAGAATATACACGTTGAGTGAATGGGCTAGAACATGACAAAAGCGTGACAATGTGGACAGAATGTGGTTATCCAATTCAGCGCAAAAAACATGGAAATCCACTGTCATTTTTAAATAGTGAGTTCTTGGATAATGTTGACTTGCAAAGTGGCCAAAGGATCAAGGGTTTTGGCAATGATGAAAGGAGTTGGCGTTGAGGTAGAAGATCAGCCCTGATCTTCAATGGTTGAATGGGTCAAAGGGCCCAATGTCCAACTCCTGCTCCTATTTTTTAAGATCTTATGTTTCTTCAGTTGTCCATTCAATCCCAAGGAGCAGTCTAGCATTCAGTGAGATTGCAATCAAACTGCATCTTAATTCTATCCAACAGCTTTGGCAATCACCATTGATTCACCAAGCTGTTCATGCTTTTCATAAACAGAGATGCTCTCATGAAACCAAGCCCGGCTGCACTGAGCACAGCGGAAGGCAGTCCAGGAATAAAAATATAGAATGTAACGCAAAGGAGACAATAGCATGATTTTTGTCAAGCCAGAAATTTCACCTCTTAGGCAGCTTTTGAGCATTGATCTCACCATGGTGGCATAGCGGTAGAGTTGCTGCTTTACAGCGAATGTCGCGCTGGAGACCCGAGTTCGATCCCGACTATGGGTGCTGTCTGTACGGAGTTTGTACGTTCTCCCTGTGACCTGCGTGGGTTTTCTCTGAGGTCTTCGGTTTCCTCCCACACTCCAAAGATGTATAGGTTTGTAGGATAATTGGCTTGGTTAATGTAAAAATTGTCCCTAGTGTGTGTAGGATAGTGTTAATATGCAGGGATCGCTGGCCAGCGAGGACACGGTGGGTTGAAGGGCCTGTTTCCGCGCTGTATCTCGAAACTAAATTCACTTCCTTGCTCAGTCAGTGCAAAGAACCAGCGGAAAAATGCTCATTTGCAATTGTGATGTTATTAACATAATTGGGCCCCATTTTTTGGCATATTAATGAGGTTAAGCTACCTTTTGGCAGGTACCTGGATACACATTTCCTGTCCCACAATGGATAGGCATCCAAAAGAAAGACACTCAGTTCCCCTCAAGTGCCAGCAGAGCAACTAGTCAACAGCCCTTCTTCATTGCTGGAAATTTTTATAAAACGTAAAAATATATTTGTATTGAACTCAATTTTTTTTATAGACAATAGATAATAGACAATAGGTGCACGAGTAGGCCATTCGGCCCTTCAAGCCAGCACCGCCATTCACTGTATTCATGGCTCATCATCCACATTCAGTACCACGTTCCTGCCTTCTCACCATATCCCCTGACTCTGCTATCTTTAGTCAAGTCAAGTCAAGTCAAGTCTATTCGTCACATACACATACGAGATGTGCAGCGAAATGAAAAGTGGCAATGCTCGCGGACTTTGTGCAAAAAGACAAACAGACAAACAACCAAACAAACTATAAACACAATCATAAACACACACATATTCTTTTACATGTTAAATATTGGAAGGAAAAACGGTCAGTAAAGTTAGTCCCTAGTGAGATTTACAGTCCGAATGGCCTCTGGGAAGAAACTCCTTCTCAACCTCTCCGTTCTCACAGCATGGCAACGGAGGCGGTTGCCTGACCGTAGCAGCTGGAACAGTCCGTTGCATGGGTGGAAGGGGTCTCCCATGATTTTGTTGGCTCTGGAGTTGCACCTCCTGATGTATAGTTCCTGCAGGGGGGCGAGTGAAGTTCCCATAGTGCGTTCAGCCGAACGCACTACTCTCTGCAGAGCCTTCTTGTCCTGGGCAGAGCAATTCCCAAACCAGATGGTAATATTTCCGGACAAGATGCTTTCCACAGCCGCTGCGTAGAAGCACTGGAGGATCCTCGGAGACACTCTGAATTTCCTCAATTGCCTGAGGTGGTAAAGGCGCTGCCTTGCCTTACTCACGAGTGCTGTGGCGTGTGATGTCCATGTCATATCCTCAGAGATGTGGACTCCCAGATATTTAAAACAGCTCACCCTATCCACAGGATCCCCATTTATCCTCAATGGTGTGTACGTCCTCGGATGATGTGCCCTCCTAAAGTCCACGATCAGCTCCTTCGTTTTTTTGATGTTTTAAGAGCTCTATCTGAAGGGCCTGTCCCACTTAGGAGACCTAAACAGCAACCCCTGGTGACCTTGCCCACCACCCAAGGTTTTCACAAGGTCACCGAGGTTTAGGTCACTCTCCCTAATGGTCGAAAGTGGTTTCCGCGTGGTCGAGGTTTCATCTAGGTTGCTGTTATTTTTTCATCATGATTAAAACCGGCCTCGACTAAAAATAGGTTGTCGTTTTAAAAATCGATAACTTTTTAGACGCAGGTGAGTTGAAGTCGGTTGTGATGCTAGTCAAAGGTAGTCAAGGGAGGTCGAAGGTAGTCAAAGGTAATACCTCTGGGGTGGAAAAAAATTGGTTGAAAAAAAGGTAAATGTAAACATAAGCATGTGACCTCTGCACTCCTGGTCGTGCTCAATCAAAATTGGAGAGTTCTTTTAGCAGAGGAAACTTGAACAAGCTGGGGCTCCCAAAAGGCAGACTTGCAGGGGTAGGGCATAACCCTCCCAAAAGCCCGCCATGCATGTGTTGCACATCCAGGTGGAGGAGTGGCAGGAGGATATGCCACAGGATTGATAGCCCTGCATGAGAGACCCCTGGAAGAGGAGAACAGGGAGGTAGTCAATGACCCCGCAACTACCCCATCCTTCACTGCCACATTTGAAGGCAGCAAAAGTGTAAAGTTTTTAAATGCAGACAAATCCTCCTCTGGCAGCACATTCATCAGGTTATCATACTGTCCAAGCCTCAAACTTCTTTGCAAGAGGGGCTTCACCCACTGACACATCTTCTTGTACTTCCTCTTCACCCTTGTGCTTTCCCTTCTGCCTTTCTTGAAAGGCTGATGAAGCAAAAGGGCTGCTGCTGACAAGAGTTACTTTTTGTAACATCCAACTAACTACAGGTGCACAACCTTTTATCCGGAGTTCCGGAAACCGAAAAACTCCGAAAACCGGCCATTTTTTCCAGGATGTCGTCTGCACACCAAAGCTCGCGTTTGGCGCCAAACTTGACCCGAAACGACCCACGGTCAACCCAGGTCTGTACTACTGTAGCGGCTGCCTCCTCCCTGGAGACCGGGGAGACACTTAAACATCTGTAAATCATTGGTTAAATGTTAGTCAGTTAGTTTGGAGGGCTTTTATGTGAAGGGGGAGGGAAGGGGAGGGGGTGAGGTGAGGTGAGGGGGTAAACTTTAATTCTTAGTCCCCTACCTGGTCGGAGAGGCGGGGAGTGGTCAATGCCTTACCGGGTCGCCGTGCAGTAAGCTCCGCAGCGCTGTGGCCGCCAACTCCCAGCTGGGGCTGCGGGTGTCCGGCCGCGGGCGGCGCCGGTTGTAGCTCTGACCCCGGCAACTCTACCCCTGGCTGCGAGGCGCTCCAAATCCACCGCCGCCCGCGGCCGGACGCCCGCAGCCCCAGCTCCGCGAATGTTGGGAGTCGGCGGCGTCGCAGCGCTGGGATACCAGCGGGGAGCGGGCAATGCCTTACCGGGTGGCCGTGCGGTAAGCTCCGGAGCGCTGTGGCCGCCGACTCCCAACATTCGCGGAGCTGGGACTGCGGGCGTCCGGCCGCGGGCGGCGCTGGATTTGGAGCGCCTCGCAGCCAGGGGTAGAGTTGCCGGGGTCGGAGCTCCAACCGGCGCCGCCCGCGGCCGGACGGAGCCCCCAGCTCCGCGATGTTGGGAGTCGCCGACCAGGTAGGTGACTAAGAATTAAAGTTTCCCCCTTCACCCCACCACCACCACCACATAAAATCCCTCCAAACTAACTGACTAACATTTATGCAATGATTTACAATGATTCCCCGGTCTCCGGGGAGGAGGCAGCCGCTCCAGACTTTTCAAGCCGCCCGCGCTACCTACCTAATCTACACTAAAAATCTTCCATTCGGAAATCTGAAAATGTCCGAAATCCGACCAGTGTCTGGTCCCAAGGCTTTCAGATAAAAGGTTGTGCACCTGTAGTTCCTTCCCTGCTCGCATGGTTCAGCATGTTTAAAAAAAAACCTGGGAGGCTTTTATTGTAAGAAAAAAATGCATTCATGACATCATTTTATCATGTGATCTTCTGAGCTGTAACCAGTCGACGCTGGTCATTGTTGGGTTTCAGTTTGGTTGTTTGAGGTCGAAGGGGGTGTTGTTCAATTGCGGACTAATTTAACAGAGACCATCCTCGAGTAAAACGTGCATGGTCTAAACCAGTTTTCAACATAGTCGAAGGAGGTCGCTGTAGGTCAAAGGAGGTTTTCTTCATAGTTGAGGAAGGTTTTCAACATATGCGTGGGAGGTGGTAGGAGGTTGCAGGTCACCTCGAAGTAGATTTTTTTTTGGGTGGCGGGCATGATCACCAAAGGTTACTGTTTAGGTCTCCTAAGTGGGACAGGCCCTTAACTCTCTCTTGAAAGCATCCAGAGAATTGGCCTCCACTGCCTGCTGAGGCAGAGAATTCCACAGATTCACAACTCTCTGGGTGAAAATCACACGATCCAAATGTATAAAGAAACAGTAGAACTATAATGCAAAGATGATGCAATGGAATATTTATCATTTAAGTAATGAAAGTACATATATCTTGCTGTGTTTTCAAAAATACTGCACTATTTTTAAAGAAAGCTATTATAACATTCTGTTAATGTAGCAGAAGAAAAAGCCATCAGGGTAATTCAAAACTGCAATTGCTTCTTACTGTGAATGCAGAAATCCAATTATGAAATATTGCTGCTATTATCATCAAGATTTTTTTTGATTTACATGGTTTAATCAGAAAGGTGCACATACCCAGTAAACCAGATGTATGGAAATTGCCATGAACTGGAAATTGCAACAATTAACCTAAGAGAACAAAGTGTTACAAATTTTAAAGCTAAAATCCTGATTTAAAAATGACACAGAAAATCTCGTTCATGAAAATGATCAGTGCATAATACATGGTGCCTTGTTAGTATTCAGTTCAGTTCTGTCAATTTTCTCTCAACTGGTTTTAATGTCCTAATAGGAATTTCTGCAACACTACTTTGTACAGTTACACTTCACACATATATTCTTGCTACAGAAAAAAATCTGAGGTTAACACAAGGTCCCCTTGGTAAGGCAGGCCATACTTAAGCTTAATCCGCTTCCTTGCCAAGCATTTGACTAGTGCAGACATTTGTGCACAAAACCTTGCGCAATGTAATGACATCATTAAGTTATGACTGAAGCTTACTTTGTGATGTATTCTTTTTATGCTATTTCCTTCTTTGCATAAGAAATGAGTGCTGATTTGCTTTATGCTTTGAGGTTGTGGCCAAGAATCTACCAAGGAAATGATAGCAGGAACATAAGAAAATAAAACAAGAATATAATCACATTAGTACAACATTAGATATTGGAAGTCAGTTCTGCTGTTTTTAGAATATTTAATCAAAAACACACAACATTGAAAGCAGTAACAATGTCAGATAAGAACCTGTAGTAATTATAAATTTCCTTTTAAAGTCATTCTTTAATTATATTTATTTTCCTCAGTTGTTGCAGAATCCTTGAACTGTTTTGTTTACAGCCATCATAACGCCCAGGGCAGTAATTATTATATTTCAAAAGTGATATGCGGGTTGTTATTATAAACTGAAACCTATACCCACTCTCAGCACTGCCGTTGTTGGTATGAAGACTGTATTAATTTAAACTTCATTTGAGCATAGAAGTGTCGAATGCTTCCAACCATCAAGGCTTGTTTGAACAGCTAAAATCATAAATACACCATGAAAATCACAGAATAAAACATAGAATGTCATCCTGTTCCACTATCATGTCCATTAAAACCAATCCAAGATCTGGCAATGAGGTAACACGTTTTAAGTTCCTGTGTAATATGCAGAGCTGATACAGAAACATTGCATTGCATTTTATACTACATACTGTCAATTGTACTTATCTGCTTCTGCTGCTCAAGCTGACTGACCAAGACACAAAATTCATTGGGCAGCTCAGGCCCAGAATTGCTGTCAGCCCTGTAGGCCAAAGATCTCTGCTATAGGATCTTTGCTGTAGGCTGTACCTTATCACGGAGAGCAATTAGTAGACAAGGTTAGTCAAGGGGCCTGAGAGTAAAAAGCATAGGCTGTCAATGACGGTCCCACGGTAAAACTAACACATTGGCACTGATGTTATTGGGAGGCAGAAACCCATTCAATCATGTTAATGAGAGATATGCCAGAATGATGTACAGCTCCTGAGGGCAAATTGTATAATTTAAGCAGAATCCTCAATACCTCAAATGTCATGTTTAACGTGGACATTTGCTGATATGAGTCAAAACCAAAAAGCCGTTAGCCATTAATTTCTAAGATGCTGGTCAGAGAATGTAAAATGCTTTGTCTACTTTGAGCAAAAGTTGTTGTGTTTACTCCACTATGTGTGCAGTCCAAACAAGAAAATTAATATTTAAAAGAATATATGGTTTTTGAATTTTAGACCGTTTTAAACAGGAACCAAGTGAAACAATAAATAGGGAGAACTTTTCACATCCTCTTCCAACCTGTTGCTTTTTACCAGAGCGTTCCATTCAAACTTGAATGTGGTATGAAGTGATGTTTATAAAATTCAATAGAATTGATTGGATACAGACAGCCTAATTGAATGGACATTCCTCTGGCAGGATTGGGGTGTGTAGGGAACAAAGGCGAAATTACAGAGGGAGAACTTTGTTAATTGTTTTTAAATATGGATATTCAAACCGAAGAAGTGTCTCAACTCGAAACATCACCCACTCCAACTCTACATAGATGCTGCCTGTCCCACTGAGTTACTCCAGCATTTTGTGTCTATCTTCATACCCCTTCAATTCCATCTGCGAAACAGCAAATTTTCGCCTAACCCATTGTTGCTCTTCAAAAGTGAATCTGAATGGTAAGTACGTGGGCTATTCAGCAATGAAGTCATGGCTAATCTGTGCAGCCAGCATTAATATAAATATACTACAAGTAAAGGTAGCTAAGAACAGGTTTTTACCCTTCTATGCCAACGATTTTCATATAAGCTTGTCAAGCTTAAGCTTGGGGCTTCAAGATCGAGGGGGGCCTCGCAGTGTGTGTGTGTGTGTGTGCGTGTGCGCGTGTGCGCGTGTGCGTGTGTGTGTGTGTGTGTGTGTGTGTGTGTGTTATATATACCCACACACACACACACACACACACACACACAATTTCCCTCCTCGGATTAATAAAGTTTTATCGTATAGTATCGTGTGTGTAGGAAAAAACTGCAGATGCTGGTTTAAACTGAAGACACATATAGCTGGAGTAACTCAACAGGTCAGACAGAATCTCTGAACAAAAGGAAAATATTACATTTTGGATTGGGTCTGAAATAGGTTCCTGCACACCTTTGGAATGTGGAAGGAAACGAGCACCTGGAGAAAACCCATGCGATCAAAGGGAAAAGGAGCAAACTCAATACAGACAGCACCCATATTCAGGATCAATTCCGGGTCTCTGGCATTTTAGGCAGCAACTTTATGGCCAATGTACTGCCCCATAGTCTTGAACTTAATTAAAACATACAGTAGCTGTAAAGGGGGACATAGCGTCATTTGGAGATTTAAAACTGAAAATTGATATTTTCATTTTTTTAGTAACCAAAGTTATCAACGTATAATTTTTTGTGCGTTGGAAAACAAAATATAGTGGCACAGCTGGTAGACTTGCTGCCTCACATGCCAGAGATCTGTGCTCGATCCTGTCCTCGGGCACTGTCTGTGTTGAATTTGCACATTCTCCCTGCGTGTAGGTTTCCTCCCACATCCCAAAGACGAATTGGCTTTGTAGGTTAACTTGTCTCTGTAAAATTGCCCCTAATGTGCAGGGAGTGGGTGAGGAAAGTGGGATAACAGAACTTGTGTGAATGGGTAGACAAAAATGCTGGAGAAACTCATCTATGGAGCGAAGGAAATAGGCAACGTTTCGGGTCGAGACCCTTCTTCAGACTGGTGAGCGTGGGGGGAGGGGGGTGGGGCAGAAAGAAGAAAGGAAGAGGGGCAGACAGTGGGCTGAGGGAGAGCTGGGAAGGGGAGGATAAAGCAGGGACTACCTGAAATTGAAGAAGCCAACGTTCATACCACTGGTGTGTAAACTACCCAAGCAAAATATGAGGTGCTGCTCCTCCAATTTACGGTGGGCCTCACTCTGGCCATGGAAGAGACCCAGGACAGAAAGGTCGGATTCAGAATGGGAGAGGGAGTTGAAGTGCTGAGCCACCAGGAGATCAGGTTGGTTATTGCGGACCGAGCAGAGGTGTTGGGCGAAGCGATCGCCAAGCCTACGCTTGGTCTCTCTGATGTAGAGCAGTTGACACCTAGAGCAGTGGATGCAATAGATGAGGTTGGAAGAGGTGCAGGTGAACCTCTGCCGCACCTCGAAAGACAGCTTGGGTCCTTGAATTGAGTCAAGGGGGGAGGTAAAGCGACAAGTGTAGCATTTCCTGCAGTTGCAAGCAGGGGCGGAAAATGCTGTGGGGCCAGAGGGGATACGTCCCCCCCATGTTTTGAGAGGTGGGGGACATTCCCCCAAGTTTTTGTCATCCGGATTTTAAAATCTCCGCTTTCCTTGAGACAGTGGAGGTGGGACTACTGATCGAGGGTGCCGATTGGACGAGAGAGACATCGGTCAGCAGGAAATGGGGGCGGGACATGATGATTCAGCGCGTTGATTGGAGGAGGGAGTAGTGGGGGGGGTGGAACTGAAGATAGAGTGCGATGATTGGAGGAGGGAGACGTGGCACAGACCTGCGCCTCATCTACAGCCAGGATCGATCCCGGCTCTCCGCCACTGTCCAGAGTGCCCGCCACCACGGATGGCCAGGGAGGTCAAGAGTCAGATGGGCATGGCAGAGAAGCAGCGCTAAACCCAGCTCACTCTGTCTGTCCCGCCAGGTGAACCTGTCTGGGCTTGCGGGAAATATGGCCCAGCACGGAGAAGCAACGCTGGTATCCCGACAGTCCAGGCTGGGCTGTAGTTAACCCGGCAAAACAGGCAGAGTTGAGCTGCATTTAGTGCTGGATTGAGCCTCCGAAGCCTCGTGCATGTGTGTTTGAGTGTACGCATGCGCGCGCGGCCGCCAAAAAATGTGTACCCCCTGTCCCCTGGTCCCCTCCATATTTTGATAGCGAGTTCCGTTCATGGTTGCAAGGGAAAGTGCCTGGAGAGGGGGTGGTTTGGGTGGGATGGGACAAATTGACTAGGGAGTTACGGAGGGAGCGGTCTCTGCGGAAAGCAACAGGGGAGGAGATGGGAAGATGTGGCCAGTGGTGAGATCCCATTGGTAGACAAAAAAGCTGGAGAAAATCAGCGGGTAAGGCAGCATTTATGGAATGAAGGAATAGACAACGTTTCGGGTTGAGACCCTTCTTCAGATTGATGTCGGGGGAGGGGACACAAAAAAGAAAGGAAGAGGCAGAGACAGTAGACGGTGGGAGAGCTGGGAATGGGAGGGGAAGGAGGGAGAAAGTAAGGACTACCTGAAATTAGAGAAGCCAATGTTCATACCGCTGGGGTGTAAACTACCCAAGCAAATATGAGGTGCTGCTCCTCCAATATGCGGTGGGCCTCACTCTGGCCATGGAGGAGGCCCAGGACAGAAAGGTTGGATTCGGAATGGGAAGGGGAGTTGAAGTGTTGAGCCACCGGGAGATCAGGTTGGTTATTGCGAACTGAGTGGAGGTGTTGTGCAAAGCGATCGCCAAGCCTGCGCTTGGTCTCACCGAGGTTGATCATACGCTGAATAATCCAACCACATTTTTGTTTGGAAGTGGAAAGAAATAATAGAAATTGCATTCATTGCAATGTGTAAAAAGAGTTGAGATACTGTATTATAATTTTGCTGCATGTCATTGTGGTATATATCATGTCTTGATTGGTGAATATGTTTATTTTGTGACTTTATTTGAAGCAGAAATAATATGTGAATGCTTCATTGAGCATAATTCCGACTGGTAACTACGCACTTTGTCCGAGCACATTATCGCACATGTCATGCAATGACCACCTAAACTGTCATTTGGCAACTTAAAAAGCTGCCAAGGTTGCCCGGCTGACAACAGAGAAAAACAATTAAGTGAGAGCCCTACAAAGTGTATAATATTTTTGACACTGTCATAGGGCTTTCTTACATATGCTGTCACAACGCACTGTAGTCTCCAAACAACCCTTCAGTAGGTGGGCGATTGGGAGGGGCCTCACAAGTGGGACAGTTTAGGGCCTCTCTTCATCTAAATCCGGCCCTACCTACGATCTCAGGTGCTCCAACGATGTGGTCATGGAGAATTCGGATGACTGTACAGACCTACCTTCCTCACATTCCTTATCCTGCATTTATTGGCAGTTTTCCCAGGTTTTCTGGGCTACATGTCCACAGTATAGTGGCTTCAAGAGTAATAATTTCTAACTCAATGACTAACAGAACTGCAGACATTGAACTTTACTTCAGCTATGACAGGTGATATCTGCTGTATTATGGGGCAGTTCTTTGCAAACAATATTGGTGGACTTTTGGACAGCGAGGAAGGCTTTCAAAGTTGAAAGCCCCTAGTCTCAGAAAGCCAAAATTCTAGTTATGAGATTAGATAGTCACAAACAGGGAGATTTAGAAAACATTGTGGAATATGTTTAACATGAATCAGGGATGAAAAATCTTTCCTCACTAGTACCAAGTAATACATTTGCGTAAATTGAACAATGTTCTTCAGCCAAGTTTATTGTAATTAGCTATACTTACACAA
The DNA here is from genome assembly GCF_028641065.1 of Leucoraja erinaceus. NCBI lineage: Eukaryota > Metazoa > Chordata > Chondrichthyes > Rajiformes > Rajidae > Leucoraja > Leucoraja erinaceus. Next base: position 45,453,935 of record NC_073379.1, read on the forward strand.
ATATGTATAATTTAGCTGATTTGGGTAACATGATATTTTCAGTGCTTGAAATGCCAGTGGTTTTAATATCATAGATTGTACAGAATGAATATATTGATTTTATGTCTGTTTAGTGAATGGCATGTTATGAGCATGGCAAATATGTCTAATATTCAGGGATGATGGGCAAAACATTTTGCTGGCACAGCCAGCTTAGAGAATTGCAATGTAATAGATGGAAAGAGGCCATTTGTTTCATTATGTCTGTGCCAGCTATCCAACTGGTCTTATGCCCCCATTTTACCTCATATTTCCTTTTAAAGGTTTTTACCTTCTCCATTGTTAATTCCATTTTGAATGTTATTCACAAATCTGCTTTTTGCAGTGCATTTCAGATCATAATAATTCATTTTTTATATTTGTTCCCATGTTACTTATGTTTCTCTGTTAGTTACCGTAAATCTGTATTCTCTAGTTACCATTCCTTAAGCCATTTAAGAAACTGTTTTACCTTACATATCGAATTCATCAGGATTTTGGACATCTCTATAAAATCCAACCTTCTTTGGGCTTAAGAAGGGGACACTGATTGTTCCAGTATCTCAAAATACCCTCTTCTTTCATTAATGGTACTTTTTCTGCAGATGTTCAAGACACGATATCCTTCCCAAAATGGAATGCAGAGACTGGCCACAAGATTCCACCTGGGGCCCGCCATTAATATGAATATGAATTTAATATTAATTATTTACTATTGTGACATATGCCTCTAGTTAGACTGACAAGAACTTCAGATGCTTTTTAAAAGTACTCTTCTTTCTAATTGTTCTACCAGCATGCAGAAAGCCGAATTATATTTGATCTTCCACCATTTTGCTTATTTCTTCACAGTTCCTTCATACTGTTCTACAGATCATCCTCTCTTGAATATGTTATTGAAGCCACAAGGAATTACAGATGCTGGTTGTACAAAAAGGGATACAAAGTGCCGGAGTTTAAAGAAGGATCCTGATCTACAACGTCATTCTAAAAAAGATCCCAACTTGAAACGTCACCTATCCATGTTCATCAGAGATGCGGCCTGACCCACTGAGATACTTAGCCTTCTGTGTCTTTGATTGAATATGTTTCTGTAGTGTCCATGGACTTTTTTATACTGCTCCTCAGACACTTATGCAACACGGATTAAATTATATATGACATTAGTTTTATTGAATACAGTCAACCACCAGCAACAGCAGTGCCTGTCACAACAATGTGTGCAATGTCCCGTTGTATACAACATTATAGCTCTGAAAGGCACATGTATACACACATGTACATAAGTTCTGATTTTTATCTCAATTATTTGTTATTCAATCATCTGCTAATTGATTAATGAAACCTCTATGCATACCAATGAACTATGTAAGAAACGTCTGTGTTGAATTTTATCAAATACCTTTTGGATTAAAGTGATTTATTGGTTCTCGTTTTATCTTACCTAAAATAATCTATAAAGTGTGTCAATTTGATTATCCTTCCAGAAAAAAAAAACTATGTAGACTCTGCCTGTTTGGTTATAATACAAATTTCATTTTACCTTATCCTTCATAATGGATTCTGAAATTTTATCAACAAGAGCTGTCAATCTGATTGATTTACATGCCTCTACGTCTTTTGTTTCCTTTCCTCTTAAACAATAGCTAATACTTTCCAATCTACTGGTGTTACTACAAATTAATTCATTATCCATATGGACACATCTTTTAAGTGTTAGGATACAGTCTTTTAATTTTAGTTTTAGAGTTACAGTGCAGAAACAGGACCTTCGGCCCGCCAAGTCAATAGACAATAGGTGCAGAAGTAGGCCATTCGGCCCTTCGAGCCAGCACCGCCTTTCAATGTGATCATGGCTGATCATCCCCAATCAGTACCCCGTTCCTGCCTTCTCCCCATATCCCCTGACTCCGCTAATTTTAAGAGCCCTATCTAGCTCTCTCTTGAAAGCATCCGGAGAACCCGCCTCCACCGCCCTCTGAGTCAGAGAATTCCACAGACTCACCACTCTCTGTGAGAAAAAGTGTTTCCTCATCTCAGTTCTAAATGGCTTACTCCTTATTCTTAAACTGTGGCCCCTGGTTCTGGACTCACGCAACATCGGGAACATGTTTCCTACCTCTAGCGTGTCCAAACCCTTAACAATCTTATATGTTTCAATGAGATTCCCTCTCATCCTTCTAAACTCCAGAGTGTACAAGCCCAGCTGCTCCATTCTCTCAGCATATGACAGTCCCGCCATCCTGGGAATTAACCTTGTAAACCTACGCTGCACTCCCTCAATAGCAAGAATGTCCTTCCTCAAATTAGGGGATCAAAACTGTACACAATACACCAGGTGTGGTCTCACTAGGGTTCTGGACAACTGCAGAAGGACCCCATTGCTCCTATATTCGATTCCTCTTGTTATAAAGGCCAACATGGCATTCGCTTTCTTCACTGCCTGCTGTACTTGCATGCTTACTTTCATAGACTGATGTACAAGGACCCCCAGATACAGTAGTACTTCCTCTTTTCCCAACTTGACGCCATTTAGATAGTAATCTGACTTCCTGGTTTGACTACCAAAGTGGATAACCTCACATTTATCCACATTAAACTTCATCTGCCATGCATCTGCTCACTCCCCCAACCTGTCCGAGCCACCCTGCATTCTCATAGCATCCTCCTCACAGTTCACACTGCCATCCAGCTTTGTGTAATCTGCAAATTTGCTAATGTTACTTTGAATCCCTTCATACAAATCATTGATGTATATTGTAAATAGCTGTGGTCCCAGCACCGAGCCTTGCGGTACCCCACTAGTCACTGCCTGCCATTCTGAAAGGGACCCGTTAATCCCTACTCTTTATTTCTTGTCTGCCAATCACTTCTCTATCCATGTCAGCACTCTACTCCCAATACCATGTGCCCTAATTTTGCCTACTAATCTCCTATGTGGGACCTTATCAAATGCTATCTGAAAGTCCAGGTACACGACATCCAGTATCTCCCCATTGTCCATTTTCCTACTTACATCTTCAAAAAACTCCAGAAGATTAGTCAAGCATGATTTCCCCTTCGTAAATCCATGCTGACTCGGACCGATCTTGTTGCTGCTATCGAAATGTTCGGCTATTTCATCGTTTATAATTGACTCCCGCATCTTCCCCGCCACCGATGTCAGGCTAACTGGGCTATAATTCCCTGTTTTCTCTCTCCTGCCTTTCTTAAAAAGTGGGATAACATTAGCCACCCTCCAATCCACAGGAACTGATCCTGAGTCTATAGAACATTGGAAAATTATCACCAATGCATCCACGATTTCTAGAGCTACTTTCTTATGTACCCTGGGATGCAGACCATCAGGCCCTGGGGATTTATTAGTCTTCAGTCCCATCAGTCTATCCAACACTATTTCCTGCCTAATGTGGATTTCCTTCGGTTCCTCCGTCACCCCAGAACCTCTGGCCACTACCATATATCAGGAAGATTGTTTGTGTCCTCCTTAGTGAAGACAGATCCAAAGTACCTGTTCAACTCATCTGCCATTTCCTTGCTCCCCATAATAAATTCACCTTTTTCGGTCTTCAAGGGACCAACTTTGGTCTTAAATAATTTTTTTTCCTCTTCACATACCTAAAGAAGCTTTTACTATCCTGCTTTATATTCTTGGCTAGCTTACCTCCGTACCTCATCTTTTCTCCCCGTATTGTCTTTTTGGTTATCTTCTGTTGTTCTTTAAACATTAACCAATCCTCTTGCTTCCCGCTCATCTTTGCTACTTTGTACTTCGCTTTAATTTTTATACTGTCCCTGACGTCCCTTTTCAGCCATGGTCGCCCCTTTCTCCCCTTGGAATCTTTCTTCCTCCTAGGAATGAACTGATCCTGCACCTTCTGGATTATTCCTAGAAACACCTGCCATTTTTGTTCCACTGTCATCCCTGCTAGTGTATATTTCCAGTCAACTTTGGCCAGCTCCTCCCTCATGGCCCCATAGTCCCCTTTATTCAACTGCAACAGTGACCCACGATTTACCTCCCATTGTAGATTAAACCTGACCTGCCTCCTAATGACTCATTAACCTCGAGGTCCTTTATCAAATCCAGTTCATTACATAACACTAAATCCAGAATTGCCTTCTCCCTGGTAGGCTCCAATACAAGCTGTTCTAAGTCCATCATGAAGGCACTCCACAAAGTCCACGCTGACCAGCGATCCTCGCACACTAACACAATCCTACACATACTAGGGACAAGTTACATTTATACAAAGTCAATTAACCTACAAACTAGTCTGTAGAAGGGTCTCTGCCCAAAACGTTGCCTATTTCCTTCGCTCCATAGATGCTGCTGCACCCGCTGAGTTTCTCCAGCTTTTTTGTGTAACCTCCTCACCTACAAACCTGTAGGTCTCTGCAGTGGAGGAAACTGAAGATCTCAGAGAAAACCCACATGGTCACGGCGAGAACATACAAACTTCATATAGATAGTGCCTATAGTCAGGTTCGAACCAGGTCTCTGGCACTACAAGTGCTGTAAGGCAGCAACACTACCACTGCGCCACCACGCTGTTAGTCCTTCAATACCAGGTGATTTGCGCTATTTCAATCTGCTTAATTTCTGTAGTACTTTGTCTTTATTGTATTTATTTATATTTCTGAACAAGTTACCAAAACTATAGCTTTAGTTACCCATCATTTCTGTAGCATTTGTAATGTCTAGTTTAATATCCCTGTTATTTCTTTATTTGCCATCATGGGTTTTTTTGTTCAGGGCTCAAGGGTGCTGTTGGTCCTTTCTTTGTTTTTACATAGCTGAAAAAGCTTTTACAATATTCTTCTTTCTACCCTGCTCTCACTCTTCCACCTTTCCCACCATTTTGGGTTATTGAATGCTTCTTTGCAAAACTCTAACCAACCCTACTCCTATTGGCACCATTCTAAAATGTTACATTTAATCTAATAATCAATGTTGCCCCTTCAGTTATTCATGGATGGCTTAATTTATCCATGGAGAATTTATTCCCCAATGATATATACATGTGTTGAGCATTTTGATCGGATGCCATTGTTTATCTGCTGGCAAATCTTTTAATGTAATTGGCTGATCTACTTCAGCCATTGCACTCCTCCTCATTGTGATAGTATTTCTTATTTAATTTCAAGGCCCTGGCTTCCTTTTGAACAAAACAAAACATTTTATCACCAATTTGCCTACATCTCGCAAAATAAATTTTATTTATTTTATCCTCAGTAGTTTTTCTGGATTTTGTGACATCTGTAGATGTTGAAATTTTGCCCTGTGCACCCATATCACAATATCATTATCAAAAGGGCAGTGATCCAAATATCTGTTTGGGATTCTGTAAACAAGTATATAGACACCGTCTGGTGTTTAAGTCAGCTTTAATCATCAGTCATAATAGCACAGTACAATATATGTTAGTTCCACTCTACCACTAGTGCGACTACGTAATAAAGGAAGTGAGTGTTCATATGAAGTGTTCAATAGGGTGGAGTTAGTGGTAGTATATTACTCTGATTGGTTCACATGCAATAACCAATCTACATCCTTCCCCGTAGAGGAAAAAGAGTTGTTAATCATTTGTTAGAATACATGCGGTTAAACATACTCACCGTATCTGTCTGGCGGTCTACTAACTCGACCCGATCGCGTATGGACAAACCCCTTCCCCTCCGTCCTGGAATAGTTAGTAGGGCTGAGTGGTGGAGAACCTGAGAATGAGAAGGCAGCCGGGGGACCCGGAGATGAACGGCAGGGCGAGCATGCAGGTCCAGGGGTACTGGGGAGTGAGGGAACCGAACGCCGCGGGGAGTACATGCTGGGGTCAGGGGGTCGGGTATGGACAGCAGCAGCAGGGGCCTTGAAGATCAACGGCGGGGCATGAGGACCTGGAGGAGCAGGTCGCGGTTCGTTCACGGGCAGAAGATGTTGACGGCTGCGTCAGTACAGAGCACCATCGACCATTGAGTGGTTTGCTTGACATCATAGGAGCGCTTCCGGACATCATGTTTTTCCTGAATGCGCTTCTGGATTGCAGCTGGTTTGAGCACCTGTGGTTTTAGCTGTTGCTGAGCAATGGGTAGTTGGGGGCTCGTCGTGCGAGACATCAGGCGCTGGGAGGGAGAGCCCCGGACGCAATCCCTAGAGATGTTTCTAAGGTTTAACAGATCTAGGTAGACATTGGATTTGGCAAGATGTGAATGTTCCATCAGCTGCTTTGCGCTTCTGACAGCGCGCTCAGCGAGGCCGTTGGATTGAGGGTATTCGGGGCTGCAGGATTGCACAGTCGATGGAGAGAAGGAGGTCATTGTGCACCTTCAACAGGGCAGCCTCTGTGCTGTGGTGGGCGCAGAAACCTGATTGGAAACTTTCCAGGATGGAATTTTGGTGTAGATAAGGCTAGAATTACCTTTTCAAGGACTTCTGAGAGTAAAGGCAATAGGTCTGTAGTTACTAGGCAAGGTGGGGTCCAGGTTAGTTTTTTTCAGGGAGGTCTGGACCACCACGTGCTTGAAACAGGTTGAAACAGTGCCAGTGGCCAGAGAACTGTTGATGATAGAGAGGATACTGGGACCAACTATTGCAAAGCCATCCTTGCAGATAGATGCAGAAATGGGCGGAGAAATGGCAGATAGAATTTAATCTGAACAAGTGCACTTTTGGAGGTCAAAAGTAAGCGGAAAATATACAATTACTGGCATGACCCTTAATACCAATGATGAACAGATCTCAGATTGATGCAGATCTCTGAATCCAGAGATCGGGGGCATGTCACTGAAAGTGGCAAGGAGACTCAGGTGAATAGAGTGGTAAAGAAGGATGCATATGGCATGCTTTAATCTGCCTTCTGGAGGGTCAATGTAAGCGCAATTGAGTGTAAGAATTAGGAAGCCTCACGTATCCCGAATCAAAGTCCATGTCACTGAAAGGGCAACTTTGTGGTGGAGGCATATGTGTGCAGTTGAGTGAAGAGTGTGCAGTTCAGTTCAGTTCAGAATAATGTGCAGGCTTTGATCAGGGTGCAGATGAGGTTTACCAGAATTATGTCTAGATTAGGGGCTATTAGCTACATGGAGAGGTTGGACAAATTTGAATTGTTTTCTCTGGAACTCCAGAGGATGAGGGGAGACATGATAGAGGTAGTTAAAATTATGTGAGGAATAGATAAAGTAATCAGTCAGAACCTTTGTCCCAGGAAGAAAATATAGAATAGAGTACATAGCTTGAAGTGGGCGCATGTGCGGAGCTCTTCTAGGGTGTGTGCATGCGCAGGACATTTCTAGACTGCACATGCGCAGGACATTTCCGGAGTGTGCGCATGTGCAACGTATTTCGGGCGGGAAAAGCCTGCGGAATCAGTCATGTTTGCCAGATGTTTCTGAGTTTATGTATTAAAGAAATAAGTTGCTTAAAGCTTAAATAAAGTTAAGTTAATTACGAGTAGTGAACGTTTCATTTATCTCACAACAATTTAAGCAACTTATCTCAGAAGTCAAACAGTCCGACTTGGGATGGAGAAGTTACTGAAACCATAACGCTTGGATCTGGATCCCAACTCACCTGCTGCTGCAAAGAATTGGAAGCACTGGCTTTGTATACTAAATAACTTCTTTGATGAGTGTGGCAATGATGCACCAGACAGACTCAAGACAGTAATAAGCGTTGTCTCTTCTGATGTATATGATTACATAGAGGAATGTACAACTTATGATTCTGCTATTGATGTACTAAGCAAACTCTTCGTTAAGACACCCAACGTGATATTCACTCGACACCTCCTTGCTACCCGGAGAACTTCAAACACTTAGTAAAGACTGTGCCTTCAAAGCAGTTACGACTGATCAATATCGACAGGAAGTTATTCAAGACTCTTTTATCAATGGTTTGGCATTGCCTTTAATACGACAGAGACTATTAGAACACAAAACCTTGGATTTACAGTCAGCTTACAATCAAGCTTACTCTTTAGACTTGGCTCAGAAAAATTCAGATGCTTATGGCTCATCTAATGTGTATTCTGCTGCAACTACTACAAAATAATTTCACCCACGTACTAATATGGAGCAAACGGAAACAATTTCTACTGATAAAGGTGCCCTTGCCGCAGCATATAATTATTCAAAAAGGAACTGTTACTTTTGCGGGGGGGTAATATTCATAAGAGAGAGACATGTCCTGCTCGAGAGGCAACTTGTAATAGTTGTGGCAAGAAGGGACATTATTCGAGATTATGCAAGTCCAAAGCAACTACTAAAAGTGTGACTGCTGCCATATACACGCCTTCTTTATGTGCAATTACAGCTGCATTTCCTCAGAGCTTGTCTCATGCAGCTCCATTAATGGCCATACACTTAATGTACTACTTGATTCTGGCAGTTCAGAAAGTTTTATAAGTAAACAAGTGTGTCCCGACTAAATCTAACTATAATTCCTTCAATTAGAGAAATCTCGATGGCTCTGACAAATCTCAATACTCAAATTATAGGATCTTGTATTGTAGACTTTATTCTGAACAAAACTAGCTATAAATCTGTATGTCTTGGTATTTTGAAAAAATTGTGTAGCGATATAATTCTAGGTCAGGATTTCCAGAAACTGCACAGATCACTTCAAATAATGTATGAAGGAACTATGCCTGATCTTGTATTGTCAACGCCACCAGTATTGTGTGGTCTTTCTGCTGCATCTGTTGAATGTCCTTCATTATTCACTAATTTATCCTCCAAGTGCAAGCCAATTGCTACAAAATCAAGACATTTTAGTAAAGATGATAGGAACTTTATCAACACAGAATTAACTAATCTTTTACAAGAAGGGATTATAGAACACAGTTCTTCCCCTTGGAGGGCACAAGTTGTCGTGGTTAAGGACCCCTTGGAGAGACATAGAAAGAGACTCTGCATTGATTACTCTCAAACTATAAACCAGTTCACGGAGCTTGATGCATATCCATTACCTCGAATAAAAGAGATTATCAATAGATTAGCTAAGTATAAGATATTCTCTACTTTTGACTTAAAAGTGCTTACAATCAAATTCCTCTGAATGAATCAGAGAAGAAATACACTGCGTTTGAAGCAAATGGGAAATTATATCACTACTGCAGTGTTCCTTTTGGAGTAACTAATGGGGTGGCTGTTTTTCAGAGAGAGATGGACAAACTTGTTGAACAGGAAAACCTTAAAGATACTTTCCCTTATCTTGATAATATAATTATTGCAGGAAAAGACCAAACTGAACATGATGAAAATGTACAACGGTTTTTAGATGTTGTACATTCTAAAAATCTAACATTAAATGAGGCTAAGTCAATAACATCAGTATCATCAATTAATATTCTTGGTTATTGGGTTGGAAATGATATAATCAAGCCTGATCCAGAAAGACTCTGCCCACTCCAAGAGATACCTGTTCCAGCAACATTAAACTCTCTACGAAGGGTTCTTGGGATGTTTGCATATTATGCTAAATGGATACCAAATTTTTCTGACAAAATTCAACCTTTGATTAGAGCAAAATCTTTCCCCCTTGACTCTACAGCAATTGGTGCCTTTACTTCTTTAAAGAAACAATTGGAATCTGCGACATTACACGCCATCGATGAGGATCTCCCCTTTGTTGTTGAATGTGATGCCTCTGATTTAGCAGTATCAGCAACATTAAATCAAGGAGGACGATCAGTGGCTTTCATGTGAATTGCACTACCCATCCGTCGAAAAGGAAGCTACAGCAAATATTGAAGCAGTGAGGAAATGGAGTCATTTCCTTGCTCGCCAGCACTTCACTTTGATAACAGATCAGCGTTCAGTAGCTTTTATGCTGGATAATCGGAAACGAACGAAGATTAAAAATAGTAAAATTCATGAATGGAGGATTGAATTACCCGCATATAGTTATTCAATTGAGTACCGCCCTGGTAAGGATAATGTTGCTCCGGACACATTAACTCGAGCATTTTGTGCCTCTGTTCATTCTTCTGCACTCACTGATCTTCACAATGGGCTGTCATCCTGGAGTCACTTGTTTGTTACACTATGTTCATTCCAAAAATTTACCTTTCACTACAGAAGATGTGAAGATGACGTGTGCTTCATGTAGAATCTGTGCTGAATTAAAACCAAGGTTCTTCCGTCCTGAAGAAGGAAGATTGATCAAAGCTACTCAACCTATGGAACGTTTGAGTATTGACTTCAAAGGGCCTTTACCATCCTCCTCTCGAAATTTTTATATACTTACCTTAGTTGACGAATATTCGAGGTTTCCATTTGCCTTTCCTTGTCCAAATATTTCAGCTGCTATGGTTATCAAATGTTTAGATCAACTGTTTTCATTCTGTGGATTTCCAAGTTACATAGATTCTGATAGGGGCACCTCGTTCATGTCAAAAGATTTAAAGGACTACCTTTCTAAGAGAAGAATTGCAACAAGTAAAACAACACCATATCATCCTATTGGAAATGGTCCGGTTGAGAGGCATAACGGAATCATTTGGAAAGTAGTGAAACTGGCTTTAAAGTCAAATGATATACCAGATCAGCAGTGGGAATGTGTTCTACCAGATGCATTACACTCCATCAGATCTCTACTGTCAACTGCTACCAATACTACTCCACATGAGCGGTTCTTTAACTTCAAACGCCGTTCTTCTAGTGGTACTTCTCTGCCATCATGGTTGATGAGCCCTGGGCCTGTGTTGCTTCATCGTTATGTTCGATTAAATAAGAATTAACCTTTTTGTTGATGAAGTTGAACTGACTGATGTCAACCCTTCTTTTGCAACTATCAAGTATCGGGATGGACGTCAGTCAACTGTCTCACTTCGTGACCTTGCACCATGTCCATCTTCTCTATCAGCTCCGTCACTTCTTGATAACACTAATCGAGAACTTCCTCCGTCAGCTCCGTCGCTTCTTGATAACACTAATCGGGAACTTCCTCCAACACTTCCAGCATCCTCTATGGAAACTTCTACAAGAAATTCTAAAATTGAAAATTTAAATAACAATATGAGTGAAGTTGATGACCAAGCAATATATCTACCCCCAGCTATTGAAACACTGGTATCTCCTGAGGCTCCAGTGCTGCGACGGTCAAGACGTATTAAACCTCCTGACCGTCTCAACTAATAAATAGGAGGGGAGAATGAAGTGGGCGCATGTGCGCATGTGCGGAGCTCTTCTAGAGTGTGCTCATGCGCAGGACATTTCTAGAGTGCGCATGCGCAGGACATTTCTGGAGTTTGCGCATGTGCGAAGTATTTCGGGTGGGAAAAGCCTGCGGAATCAGCCATGTTTGCCAGACGTTTCTGAGCTTATGTATTAAAGAAATAAGTTGCTTAAAGCTTAAATAAAGTTAAGTTAATTACGAGTAGTGAAAGTTTCATTTATCTCACAACATAGCTTTAAGGTGAGAAGAGCAATGTTTAAAGGAGATGTGTAGGGCAATTTTTTTTTACACAGAAGGTGATGAGTGCCTCGAAGATGCTGCCGGGGTGGAGGTAGCGGCAGATATGGCAGTAATTTAAGAGACTTTTGGATAGGCACATGGATATGCAGGGAATGGAGGGATATGGATTATGTGCAGGTAGATAAGAGTTAGTCTTGACATCATGTTTGGTACAGACATTGTGGACCGAAGGATCTGTGCCTGTGCTGTACTGTTCTAACTCCACTGGTCACAGACTTTCAGCCAGAGTAACGCATATATATTACAGCCCTCTGTCTTCTATGAGTAAACCGGTTGTGAATCCAAACGACCAGATCACCTATTCTATTTTCACGGATGCTACTTGATGCCCTGAGTTTTTCTAGCATTTTCTGCGTTTGTTATCACTGAGTGTCACTAGACCAGTTGGCTCCGGGCCTCATGACAGACTTGACCCAAGCATTGAGAAGAGGGCGGCACGATGGCACATCCGTAGAGTTGTTGCCTTACACTGCTTGCAGCGCCAGAGACCCGGGTTTGATCTTGACCATGGGTGCTGTCTGTACGGAGTTTGTACGTTCTCCCCGTGATCGCATGGATTTTCTCCGAGATCTTCAGCTACCTCTAACACTCCAAGGCGTACAGGTATGTAGGTAAATTGGCTTGGTAAAAGTAAAAACTGTCCCTAGTGTATGCAGGAGAGTGTTAATGTGTGGGGTTCGCTGGTAAGCGTGGACCTAGTGGGCCGAAGGGCCTGTTTCCACGCTGTATCTCTAAACTAAACAAAACTAAATGAAACAAAACTAAAAATAAGACATTGTCCTCAAGTAGGGAGACTGGAAAGACCATATTTAGGTTGTGGGGGGGGGTAGGGGGGGGGGGGGGGGGGGGGGGGGGGGGGGGGGTTGGGGGGGGGGGGGGGGGGGGGGGGGGGGGGGGGTGGGGGTTGGGGGGGGGGGGGGGGGGTGGGGGTGGGGGGGGGGGGGGGGGGGGGGGGGGGGGGGGTTGGGGGGGGGGGGGGGGGTGGGGGGGGGGGGGTTAGGTTTATCGCATTTAATATTTTTCCGTCATTAAAGCTCAAGTGCTTTCAAAAATATTTTTCAAAGACCCATTTCACTCTTGTGTAAGTGGTGATGTAATAAGATCCAAGGTAGATGCAGTGAATTTCAGACACTAATGTGAACTGTCCATGGCTTTGCTGGCCCAGTTTCTCAATGTATGCAATTTCACGACTGCTAAACCCAATTTTATGTGGGATTTACAAATACAAAATGTACGCACATGGATCCAATTTCATGGCAAGAGTTCGTAAAAATTAAATAGATTACATTACATGTTAACACAATAGTAGGCACCTCATGGAGTTATCTTGAATCTTGAAATGAATGACAATGGCAAATCATGAATCTCAAGGATTTACTCACATTCATGTGCTTTGTAATCAGTGTCTGTGTACATCAAAGTAGTTCAATCTCTCTTTCAGGCTACATTCACGGGTTGGGACAAACAATGTATTCATGAAAAAGGTCAGACTCCTCACTTTAGATTAGCAATTGCAACAAATTTTGTTTAGCAATTGAATTGTACTTATTTATGTATTTTTATGTTATTACTAGACTAAGTGGGACCCGTTGGGTCCCAGCATCACACAGGAGGGCTGGTCATCCAACGCAATATTCCACCTCTCCACTAATTCTAATATTGGTGGCCAGTTGGGGGGGGGGGAGCTTTCTGGAGCGCCAGTATGGGTGTTGTTGGCTGAAGGGACTGGTTTCCAGAGGGCTAGTATGCACATTGTGCGCCAAATGGATTCTTGGGCTGGTGTCTCAGTCAATCAAGCCTGTTGTGCTGGCAACTCATTCACTCACGGCTGGTGGGCTGGTAGTTGACATGGCTAATCCTTGAAATTCCATTTCAAGCAGGGTATAAGGCCACCAAATTCAGGTGCAGTTTCTTACCACTTCTAGCAGGGTGCAAGGCCACCAAGTTCAAGTGCAGTTTCATACCATTTGAAGTAGAGTGCAAAGCCACTAAAGACAGCGAGTCGTGACCTCTCCCTCCTCCATCTTGCAGAGACTGAGCCACACCCACATTTCCGGGTTTTATAACCCCACCCACCGGAAAAGGTGTGGCTTTCATGGAGTGATTAACAGGAGAGAGATTCTCAACATTTAAAAAAAAACTAATAACACTTTTATTTTTCATTGATGGGAAGAATTCTCTGCACCTGCTCAGCGGAGGGGGACTGAGTAAGATGGCCAAAAATCACAGCCGTAAGTGGTAGCGTTTTATCTAAAATCAATATACAGTGCAAACAGGAAGTAAGTGCATTTACAGTAGTGCCTTTGAACTTCAAGGCAAAACACCCAAGCCACCATTTGCAGTAAGTAGTGCCTTTCAACTTCAAGCCAATGCACCCACGCCACCATTTACAGTAAGTAGTAGCTTTCAACTTCAAACCACACCCAGGCCACACCCAAGCCACCATTAGCAGTAAGTAATGCATTTTAACTTCAAGCCATTGCACTCAAGCCACCATTTACAGTAAGTAGTAGCTTTCAACTTCAAAACACACCCAGGCCACACCCAAGCCGCCATTTGCAGTAAGAGGTGCCTTTCAACTTCAAGCCAAAGCACCCAAGCCACCATTTGCAGTAAGTAATGCCTTTCAACTTCATGCAAACATTTGCAGTAAGTAGTGTCTTTCAACTTCAAGCCACACCCAAGCCACCATTTGCAGTAAGTAGTGCCTTTCAACTTCAAGCCAAAGCAACCAAGCCACCATTTGCAGTAAGTAGCGCCTTTCAACTTCAAACCAAAGCTCCCAAGCCACCATTTGTAATAAGTAGTGCTTTCAACTTAAAGTCAAAGCAACCAAGCCACTATCTGCAGGAAGTAGTGCCTTTCAACTTCATGCCACCATTTGCAGTGTGGTCTTCTAACTTCAAGCCACACCCAAGCCACCATTTGCAGTAAGTGGTGTCTTTCAACCAAGCCACGCCCAGGCCACACCCAAGCCACCATTTGCAGTAAGCAGTGTTTTCAACTTCAAGCCAAAGCACCCAAGCCACCATCTGCAGGAAGTAGTGCCTTTCAACTTCAAGCCAAAGCAACCAAGCCACCATTTGCAGTAAGTAGTGCCTTTCAACTATAGACATATTTTTGCAAGCTTTAGAACCAATAGGCATATTTTTGCAAGCTTTAGAACCAATAGACATATTTTTGCCAGATTTAGAATCAATAGACATATTTTTGCCAGCTTTAGAACCTATAGACATTTTTTTTTGCAAGCTTTAGAACCAAGACACTTTTTGCAAGCATTAGAACCAATAGACATTTTTGAAAGCTTTAGAACCAATAGACATTTTTTTTGCAAGCTTTAGAACCAATAGACATTTTTTGTAAGCTTTAGAACCAATAGACATTTTTGAAAGCTTTAGAACCAATAGACAGATTCTGCAAGCATTTTAGAACCACTAAGGACACTTGCATTTTAGACATGTGTTCAGTGTTATTCACAGCTCAGGGAAACGTGACCCTCTGCCTTCCTCCATCTTGAAGAGACTGTGTGGCACACCACTTCCTGGTTTTATAGTCCCTCCCCCCTGCCGCCAGCGGGGGCAGCAGAGAGAATGGGGAATTTTGTAAAAACATTAATATGTCTGTCATTTTTAATCGACGGGAAAAATCCTCGGCACATATGTGGCGGAAGGGGGCTCTGAGCAAGGTGGCCAATAATGACGGCCGTAGGTGGCGGCGTTCTCTCAGAAATCACAGCACAGATGGCCAAAACCGGTCAAGAACAGACTTTTAGTAATATAGATTGGGCAAAATTCAGCTACTGTGTACCACAGCTTACTTTATTTTTAGAGGTATGCCAAATAAATTAACAAAGAGAGAGTGTTAACTTAGTGATTCAGAATTTGGAAATCAGCTATTGAATGGAGGGCAAACCTGGAGGACAATAGAGCATTGAAGGTTATGAAAGTTCTGTGCCAACGGCGACAGTGGAAGAGATAATTGGAAGTTCTTCAATCGACCATTAACCTTCCTGCTCAGGACAGCATTTTAAATTCAGATTCTGACTCCCAGCTGGCAGTTCATAGGCAATGTGTGATACATTGATTTCAAAAGCAAATTTGCAAATGAGCAAACAGTAGGTTAATTTAATGCATATGTCAGGATAATGTTCAGAGACTTCATTCCTTTTGTCAGAGACAGGGAGGTAGGTCTAAAAAAATGCATTTACATTTATGAATTGTAAGTAATGACAGGGCTGTAGGTTTTGGCACCACACTTGAAGAGAATATCAAAGGTTAGAGAGACTGCAGAGAGGATTTACTGGTTCAATGCTTGGGATGAGGGACTTGAGTTATGCAGATGCTAGAATAACTGTGATTGTTCTTCTTGGACCAGACGCTATTTGTATTACATTTAACCCAAGATATTTACCATTATTATAAAGGGTTGAGATGAAGATGGTACCAAAGAAACAGTCCCGCATATGGGACAGTTAGTAACTGGACCACATAAATTCAAGATAACACAGATGAGAGACAGAAAAAAAGGTGAAATAGTCGCACCATTGATGGAACTCAATTGGAGGCCTCATAGCTCCAGAAGTCTGGTTTGATTTTAACATTCTCTACTGTTTGTGTGCAGTTTGCAAGTTCTCTCTGTCGGGTTACTCAGGGTGCTCTGATTTCCTCCCATATCTCAGACTTAATTTAATTGACAAATGCACACTTCCCTGAGTGTCTAAATAAATAGTAAAATTAGGGTGAATTGATGGGAATGTGAGAGTAGTGAAAATGGGTGCTTGATGGTCATCATGAACTTGGTGGGCTAATGGGCATGTTTCCGTGCTGCATACCTCTATGGGTCTGTGACTCTATTAACATTGTGTGGCGTTACAACCTTAAAAGGATTGACTTAATTGTTGTTGAAAGTAGACACAATGGTAACTGTCAAAAGGCAATTGGATATATTTTTCAGGAAGGAAATATTTGCTGACATTTGGTATTGATTTATTATTGTCATGTGTACTCAGATACAATACATTTTTATTCGGAAAGTGAACAAGGGAGTGGGATTAATTGGATGGTTTTTTTTCAAAGCTGGTACAATAACAATGAACTCCGCTTTGGATTCTTACAATATATCAGATATAAGGGTTGGGTTTTCAACATTCAAAATTCCGATGTATCAAATATTCATTGTTAAATTTTACAAAAACAAATTGTTCTGAGGCTGTTCATTATGATGTAAATTTACCATTTTAAAATATATAAAATTAAATAAGGGATGGTCAGATCAAACAAACAGCCCCTACGGTGACTGGGATGTCTCACTGAAACACTTCAGAAGGCATTAAGAGTCAACAACATATCCACGTGCTCACAATATAGGTGAAGAATGGAGATGACCAATATGAAGGCAGGCAAACTTTCTTAGGGACATGAGTGAAGCATTTAAATATTAACAACAATATTAGTTTAGTTTAGTTTAGAGATACAGCTCAGAAACAGGCACTTTGGCCCACCGAGTCCACACTGACCAGCGATCCCCACACATTAAGCACTATCCTACACACATTAGGGACAATTTACACTTATACAAAGCCAATTAACCTACAGACCTGTACATCTTTAAAGTGTGGGAGTAAACCAAAGATGTCGGAGAAAACCAATGCGGTCATGGGAGAACGTACAAATTCCATTCAAACAGCACCCGTTATTGGGATCAAACCTGGGTCTCCAGAGCTGCAAGCGCTGTAAGGCAGTAACTCTACCGCTGCACCACTATGCCACCCTAAATAATGTGATTTTCTGAAGTTAATCCACAAACATAATTTTTTCTGATTTTGGTAACATCACACAGCAGCTACCCTTCACATGGGTTAAATTCAATATTTAATTCTTAATATGACTCAACTAATGTATCTTGAAAGGGATGTGGTGCACTGAAAGGGAAGTGGTGCACTCGGAGGCATGCTCCAAGGAAGTATTTGTCAAATGCAACAAAAATTATGAAATGTTATATTAAACGTGGTGATGTGAGAGGAGTAGTTTTGATCCTCTGACAGAAGTACACTAATCAGATAAATTATAAGATTGGCAAGGAATTTTTATTCAGCAAAAAAAACCTGGCATAATATAGCACATCCTATAAACCTTGTCCCTGCCTGAAGCATTCATTCTGTGTATTCCATGTTCACTAATGTTCAAAAACTTGTTATAAATACCCAATAGTTTCTGTTTTTGTTTCAAACTTACAAGCTCACAAGAACACAAAGTATGATCAAGATATGGCCGCTCGGCCCCTCAAGCCTGCACTACACAATTTGTAATTGTTTTATATTTCCATTTAATTCGTACAATCTCTCTCAATACCTAATTCTTATTTTTGCTTCCACAGACTCAAAGGGTCAGCTGAAAGAATGAATTCAATGCTTTTGCCAATTGCTATGGGGACATATTATCTTCTGACCTCCATTTCTTCATCATTTTGCAGACTAAAAGGTTACTATTCAATCAACCAACAGTAGAAGTCAAAATAGAAACCAAGGTGTTACATGAATAGGCACAGGTTTGTTGTCATTGTGGCAAAGATAATTCAATTACATGGGACTTTGAGAGATTGCTCCTGCGTCAGCCATAATATTCATAATGAGATTTTCATGAATGACAATATATAGCCTGGATGGCCATTAAAAAAAAAATTGTGGTGAATTTAATGTTCTGCACATTTTCATTTCTGTGTTGTATCGTTAACATCTTTTCATCAGCCAGACAGACACCATTTCAGATTGGGATCCTTCTTCAGACTGGAATGGCCCAAATCTTTGCTTATCCATTCCTTCCAGAGTTGCTGCCTAACCCACTGAGCAATTTAAACATTTTGTGTTTTACTCAAGATTCCAGCATCTAATATAACAATATAACAATTACAGCATGGAAACAGGCCATCTCGGCCCTTCTAGTCCGTGCTGAACACTTATTCTCCCCTAGTCCCATCTACCTGCACTCAGACCATAACCCTCCATTTATTTCCCGTCCATATCTGCAATTCCTTATGTTTCCATATATTTTTGACTCCGTTTGTGGATTACTGCACCACGGATGCAAGATGTCTGATGAAAAGCAGAAGATTCCAGAAGTGCTCAACAGGTCAGGCAACATCCGTGGGGAGGGAAACAGGATTGGCATTTCACAATCAGAACATAAATACCAAGGAAACAAGCTGCAGAGAGGAAAGAACTGAAGAGAACTGGGAAATGTCTGTCTTAGCTACAAATCAAAGTTCTCAATGTTCGAAGACAGGAAACAAAAGAGTCAAAATGAACAATCTTTGGTGAGAAAGGACAGAATAAGATGGATACCTGAAATCATTACTTTTAATACTGTTTCAATGACTGCATTGTGCAGAGATGAAAGAGCTGGTGCTCTTCCTCCTTGTTGGTATCATTGAAGCATTGTAGGATATCAAAGATAGCAAGGCCAGAGTGCAAATTGAATTACAGTGCAAATTATTGAAAGCCCAGAGTAGGCCTTGTGGATTGAATGGAGTTGTTCTGTAAATCAGAATCCATGTTCGGTTTCTCTAAAGGAGCCCACATTGTGAGCACTGAATGCAATATACCAAATTAAGAATGCAAGGGAATTGCCGCTTCAGTTTAAAGGAATGTTTGAGTCCCTGAATGATGGGAAGAGAAGAGGCAACCCATCCCCTTCTCACAGTACATTCCTACACAGCCAAGAGGGGTGAGACACCTGGACCCTTTACCCCTTCCCTTCACTGATCACTCCATTGACTATTCTCTCCACAATTTTAAACACATTTTGTTTTCTCACTCCGCCAATTACAAATTCATTTACTTGCTGCAGATTTACAGTTGCATTAAATATGACAACACTACATATACTGTAATTGTACAATAAATTATTGATTGATGTAGATGCACCAGGAAATAAATGTGGTGCGACCTTGGTGGTGCAAAGTCCAAAGTAGTTATAGGGATAGGGTTATAGTTAAAATTGTGTTGGGTGATGGTTGAGTAAAAACTTGAACCTGGAGGTTACAGGATCCTGTACCTTCTTCCTGAAGGTAGCAGTGAAGTGAGATAATGGCCAGTGTGGTGCATATTTTTGACGATATTAACCTTATAAAATACTTACTTATTTCATTATAAAATACTTGGGCAATATCTTCAGGACTACTTCAGCAAGTACTGAAAGAAGAGCTTTGATTTTGTACTCTTAGGATAAAATAATGTTTTCAAACTACTATAGTAACCTATTTTTAATCCAAAGGAATCATGCTGGGGGTTTTTTTTACCAATCATGGGACCAGAAATGTCTTTCCAAACAACCAATAGATTAAAGGTATTCATTGGCTTCTGTGGGAACAAAATAAATGTTATTTCAATTTAAGTCAGACCAAATAGCATTTTCTAAAGAGCTGTCAAATCCAATAAATCCTGCAGTGCTTGATAATTAGATGTTACAGTTCACTGATGCAGAACACCCTTACATTCCCAGTTTTTTTTTTAACTCAGGAAGTTAAGTTGTACCACACACCAGAAACAGAAGTGTGGCATTCTTGTGGTTTATGTGGTTAGTCTACTGTGGGAGCATTGTTTACGGGAAGAAAAGCACAAGGTGTAGGAGTAACAGCGATCAGGCAGCATCTCTGGACGTCATGGATAGGTGATGTTTCGGGTCAGGACATTTCTTCAGACTGATGGGACAATATCCTCCAGATTTGCTGCCTGACTCACTGAGTAACTCCAGCACATTATGTGCTTTTATTAATAAATCAGCATCTGCAGTTCTTGTATCTACATTATTTATGGATATTAATTTATATCCGCAACCATATAACAACTTGTTTGAAACGTGCAGTGAATAGATGTCACGCAACAGGAAAAAATAGGTAACTATCAGATAACAACAACCCACCATTCTCTTCTCATATAGTACCATACATCAGATGGATATTATGTTTATGAGTCTCAAAATTATTTTGGTTTCAGAAATAACTTTTGGGCAGCAGAGTGGCGCTGTGGTAGAGTTGCTGCTTTACATTGCTAGAGACCTGGGTTGAATCCTGACCTTGGGTGCTATCTGTACGGAGTTTGTACATTCTCCCTGTGACCGTGTGGGTTTACTTTGGCTGCTCCGGTTTCCTCCCACATTCAAACGATGTACAGGTTTGTAGGTTAATTAGCTTCGGTAAAATTGGAAAAATTGTCCCTGGTGTGTAGGATAGTGCAAGTGTACAGGGTGATCGCTGGACAACGCGGACTCAGTGGGCAAATAGCCTGGTTCCCACACTGTACCTCTAAAGTCTAAAGTCTAAATAACAAATGAGAGTAATATGTGTATGTGCTTCTCTGGCAATCAAATTTTACTTTTCATTCTCATGATCTCATGCTCTGAAATCAGCATGTAATTCAAGAAAAAAAGATCACCATGCTTTGAATATATCATTTTATGTCTATCTTTGATTTAAACCAGCATCTGCAGTTCTTTCCAACACATTTCACTGCATTTTATGTTGTAAATGTCAAATTTTCAACTAAATTAGCAGTCTTTCAGAGCACAGTGTTTGAATAACTTAAGATATGACATATCACATTTATATCTATTGCCCAATCTATTTATCTATATCTACCCAATCAAAAGGCAGCGCCTTTACCACCTCAGGCAATTGAGGAAATTCAGAGTGTCTCCGAGGATCCTCCACTGCGTCTACGCAGCGGTGGTGGAAAGCATAGTCCGGGAACATTAGCATCTGGTTTGGGAATTGCTCTGCCAAGGACAAGAAGGCTCTGCAGAGGGTAGTGCGTTCGGCCGAACGCACTATGGGAACTTCACTTGCCCCCCTGCAGGAACTATACATCAGGAGGTGCAACTCCAGATCCAACAATATCATGAGAGACCTCTTCCACCCCTGCAACGGACTGTTCCAGCTGCTACGGTCAGGCAAACGCCTCCGTTGCCATGCGGTGAGAACGGAGAGGTTGAGAAGAAGTTTCTTCCCAGAGGCCATTCGGACTGTAAACGCCTATCTCACCAGGGACTAACTCTACTGAACGTTTTTCCTTCCATTATTTATTATGTAAAAGAATATGTGTGTTATGATTGTGTTTATAGTTTGTTTGGTTGTTTGGTTGTTTGTCTTTTGCACAAAAGTCCACGAGCATTGCCACTTTCATTCCACTGCACATCTCGTATGTGTATGTGACAAATAAATTTGACTTGATTTGACTTGACTTGATCCATCCATGTGCCTCTAATGGTCAATGCAGCCTGCCAACTATTTAATTACGTATACCTTTTCTTCAAATTGCTGCTCTTTATCTGAAGAAGGTGCTCTGTTAATTCTACACATTTTGACTTTGTAAGAATGAAATAGTGGCCAGATATGTTTGAGTCAGCTTGCGAGAGATTAGAAAGGGGACTTTGAGTGATAATGTTACCATGGGCCTGCCTCTCTTCTCATTCTGAGTGGTGTATATTTGTGGGCTACTTCTGAGGAAGCCTTACATTGTTGGCAATGTAGATATAGCTGCATAGTAGCAAAACACTGTCCAATACATAGTAGACACACAACCCTGGAACTTTGGTTTGGCGGAGGTAAATATTTACAGCATTAGAGACAGCTAGCATGGAAACAGGTCCTCCAGCCCACTGAATTAACCATCAACAACCCATTTATAGTAATCTTATTTTAAATTCTCCCCATTCCTCAAAACATCCTCAAATGCACACTCACCCACACATGCAGGGCTATTAAAAATGGCTTACTAACCTTACTAGCTGTATCTTTGGGATGTGGTATAAAACAAGATAATGCGGAATAATAATGCTGTGAAATGAAAATTGATAATAAACCAAATCTTTCACAGGGATGATGTATAAAGCTACCCAGGCAGTACCTGAGATCAAGTTTGAACCTGGCACCCTGGTGTTTTGAGAAAGTGAGACTATTGGCTATTGTACTAGGCCACCTGGGTGATTCATCTTTTAAACGGCCAATGCATGTTGGTTCATTCATTCACGTAGCAATCCAATAGTTTATAGTTATATCAATCTTGCTCTGCATTCAACCAACTAACTCAATTGATCGCCAAAAGGAACAAGAGCTTTCCTCTTTCCCATTAAGAATACTGAATGATGTATACTCTGGACTGCTTTGATTTTTAACCGAAGTTACAGAAGTGTTTGTGTGTTATTAAAACACTTCCAAAGAACATATGGTAGTTCTGTTCTTCAACTATAAATCATTATTTAAAATATTCTGTTGCACCTTTGTTTTTTTTTCCAACCTGTCCCACTGATCTAATAGCCTGGCATGTAAGATAGTTGCTTAAATTCCCTTTACAAGATTAATTCCTAAACACACCTTTTCTTTGGCCGAACATATGTTGGGCACTGATGCACTAAATTAGCAGCCGTTAGTGCAAACCACTCTAAATACACCTTTACCTCTTTGTGTACCCTCTGTCATTCGTATTAAAACACTCAGCCAAGGCTGCTGGTCCCCTAACAAGAGTGAATTAATTCCATGCTGGACTGGATCTTTTGTCGTGTTACTCAAAGTTGTAAAGAAATTTACTCCTGAATCGACCATATTTGATTTTTTGTATTTGATACTCCTAGACTGTATTTCTATCTATGCTTTGAGAGGAATGTAACACTATTATCTATATAACTAAAAGTATCATCTTGACCACTTCCTGTCTGTGCTGCATATTAATTTTAGAAAAAACGCTACCATATATTGCTATGATTTTTGGCCATCTAACTCACAGACCTCCTCTGCTGAGGCAGCCCTGAGGATTTTTCCGATCAATGAAAAATAAATAAACTACAAATGTTTGAAAAATCTTGATCAGCTGATTTGTCCTCTCGCCTGTCAATCACCACGATGAAGGTAACACCCCTTCCAGGGGGCCAGGAATATAAAGCCCGGGAGGCTGGACATCAGTCAGTTACCCTGGAAGACGGTGAGTGAGAGTTAAGCCCTGAACTTTGAGTCTATGCCGTGGGTGAAATGAACTCTTGAAATGAAATGAATTGGTAGTCTGCATGGTATGAAATGAATTTGGTGGCCTGCACTCTGCTTGGAATGCTATGAAATAAAATTGAATTTGGTGGCCTGCACTCTGCTTGAAATGGTATTTCAAGGAATAGCCATGAGTGAACTGCCAGTCCACCAGCCGTGATTCGATCAACTGCCATCCCACCAGCCTACCTGAAACCATTCATTTTTGCCCATAAGGTCACTATTAGCCCATACACCAGTCCCTTTTGCCCAAAATGCCCAAATTAGCTCAGATGGCACATTTTTGCCCTAAAGGCCCATGCCAGGCCAGGAAAAGTCCACAAAAAGTGACCTTCTCTGAGATTTCACTCAGATCTTTTGTTAAATCCCTTTGGGCCATCAGGCATGTACTGGCCCAGGAGGAATCCCTTCGGCCCATCAGTAAGTATTCCCCCTGTAAGTATTCAATCTCACCCCAGTATTTTTCTCCCTCCCTTCATTGGCTCCTTGTGAGATCCAGGCCAGGATAGACTTTCCTCCTTTATTTCTGTGATCTGTAGAAAATTATGAAAAATGTCTAAAATTGATTCTCCACCCTCTCGCCTTCTCTCTCACAGTCTCTCACCCATTTTGGGCAGAATATCTGGCAGTTTCTGAGCTGCCAGCCCACCAGCCCCGAGTGACTGATCTGCCAGCCCACCAGGCCTGAGTGACTGAGCTGCCAGCCCACCAATCCTGAGTAACTGAGCTGTCAGCCCACCAACCCTGAGTGACTGAGCTGCCAGCCCACCAACCCGGAGTGACTTAGCTGCCAGACCACCAGGCCTGAGTGACTGAGCTGTCAGCCTACCAACCCGGGAGTGACTGAGCTGCCAGCCCACCAGCCCTGAGTGACTGAGCTGCCAGCCCACCAGGCCTGAGTGACTGAGCTGCCAGCTCAATAATCTATTCAACCCACAATGTCCATACTAGCCCTCTGGAAACCAGTCCCTTCGCGTGACAACACCCATACTAGCGCTCCAGAAAGCCCCCCCACCCACTGGCCACCAATTGGAGAGGTGGAATATTGCATTGAGGGACCTCCTGTGTAAACATGGGACCCAATGGGTCCCACTTAGTCTAGTATACACTATAAGCAGCTTTTTTGTTGACAAATAGGTATTAGTACACACATCATTCCTTGCTGTTTGTGTCTTTGGTGAATCATCGCCCACCACTGCCTTTATCATTTATAGTATGTTCTAAGTTTACAGATGATGCTGCACTATAAATGTCAGATGATGTGATTAAGTTGGAAGGGGTACAGAAATGATTCACAATTTCCTTGAATTACAAGGAAAGGCTACATATGTTGGCTCTATTTTATTATTGAGTGAATGGTGCCAGAACAACAACCTTGCTCTCAACATCAAGGAACCATTTGTTGACTTTAAAAGAGAATCTGTGAAAATCTACAAACCTGCCTTCATCATAGAAACATAGAAAATAGGTGCAGGAGTAGGCCATTTGGCTCTTCGAGCCTGCACCGCCATTCAATATGATCATGGCTGATCATCCAACTCAGTATCCTGTACCTGCATTCTCTCCATACCCCCTGATCTCTTTAGCCACAAGGGTCACATCTAACTCCCTCTTAAATATAGCATCTTGGTGGAGAGTCAAAATCTTCTAATTCCTGGGCATGCATATCTCTGAAGATATACCCTGGACCCAGCACATTGATGCAATCGTAAAGAAAGCCCATCTATGCTTCTAATTGATTGATTAATTAATTTTACATGTCAGTGAATACTCCCTTGAAGTTCTACAGGTGTACACTAGAGAGCATATTGACTGGTTTCATCCTGGATTAGTTTAGAAGGATGATCAGCTGATTTGTCCCTCGCAGGTCAATCACCACGATGAAGGTTGCAAAAAGGGCTGAAAACTGCCCAGTCTATCACATGTACTGACCTCCCCACCTTCGAAGGGTTTACAGGAGTCACTGCCTCAAAAAGGCAGCAGCAGCACCACCAAAGACCAACACCACCCTGGCCACATAGAATGTTATGGAACTGAAAACTAACATCCAGATACAGCAGCAGCTTTTTCTCTACAACCATCAGGCCATTAAACACTACTACTTCCAACTAAGCTCTGAACTACCGACACTAAACTTATTTTTTGTTGTTTATTATGGTGTTTACTGAGTGCTAGATTGTGCTGCTGCAAATAACAATTTCATCATTCGTTTGGGACATATGACAATAAAACACTCTTGACACTCAACATAAATTCCTCATCATCTCAATCCTGAAGGAAAATCCTTTAATTCTGAGGATATGGCCTCTGGTCCTAGACTCTCCCTTTAGTGGAAACATCCTCTCCATATCCATTCTATCCAAGTCTTTCACTATTTGGTAAGTTTCAATGAGGTACCCTCTCATCCTTCTAAACTCCAGCCAGTTCTCAATGCCTGAAAATAGATTATTCCTTGATTGTAATGAAAAGAAACCTGATTGATGTCTTTGTATCATTCAAGACCCTGTAATCATCCTTATGAGGGTTATTTCTGTTGTTTGAAGCACTGGCAGAGGTGTCTTGAAACACATTTCCAGACCCTTCTCCCCCCCCAGTCATGGTGGAGGTCAAATCTCAATAAACTTCTCAAAGCTCACAAGGAGCCCATACAGGAGTCGAATGTATCAGTTAGACAGCAGCAAAATGACCAGAGCTTTTGGTGGGAGTTCATGGAGGATAAACTCAAGTATGCATGATATCAAGAAAGGCAGTGCCATTATTTCAGTTCTCTGCAATATTGGACCTCACCTCCAAAAAGCTTCCCACTGGCAGCGGCTAATCTAAAGGCCAAATGGAGAACTATCTAACTCATGTTCAGATTCAGATTCAGATTCAACGTTTATTGTCATTGTGCAGTGTACAGTACAGAGACAACCAAATGCAGTTATCATCTCACCCAGAAGAGCGAACAAAAAATAATGGAACAGTACAATATTTATATGTACATACAGTAGCAGTAGTGCAATTTTTCTGGGGGAAGGAGTGTCCGGGGAGGGGAGGGGTGACTGGCAATCACCAAGGTGCAGAGTTAAGTTGTGTAACAGCCGCAGGAAAGAAGCTGTTCTTCGACCTGCTGGTCCGGCAACGGAGAGACCTGTAGCGCCTCCCGCATGGGAGGTGGGTAAACAGTCTGTGGCTGGGGTGAGAGCAGTCCTTGACAATGCTGCGTGCCCTTCACAGACATCGCTTGCTCTGGACAGACTCAATGGAGTGGAGTGAGGAACTGGTGATGCGTTGGGCAGTTTTCACCACCCTCTGCAGTGCTTTCCGGTTAGAGACAGAGCAGTTGCCATACCATACTGTGATACAGTTGGTAAGGATGCTCTCGATGGTGCAGCAATAGATGGACCTTCTTTAGTCCACTCCAAATGTAAGACCACTGCAAAAACAATCCTCAGCATCAGTACACAGATTATGATTGCACCTGTGCCTATTTGGACTGAACCATAAAAGTCCAAGGGTCTTCCAAGAAGCATTCACAGATCAAAAGCCTATTACCAGACAGCATAAGTTCATAGGTTCATAAGTGTTAGGGGCAGAATTAGGCCATTTGACCCATCAAGTCTACGCCACCATTCAATCATGGCGGATCTATCTCCCTCCTAATCCCATTCTCCTACCTTCTCCCCATAACCCTTGGCACCCATATTAATCAAGAATCTATCTATGTCTGCCTTAACAATATCCATTGATGGCCTCCACAGTCTGCTGAGGCAATCTACTGTGCATACCATTTGCAAAGGTTTCAAAGGACTTTATTGTCATGTGTACCAATTAAGGTACAGTAATATTCATATTACCATACAGCCATACTAAAAATAAAGCAACAAGACACACAACTACATAAAAGTTAACTTAAACATCCACACAGTGGATGCCCCACATTCCTCATTGAGATAGAAGGCAATAAAGTCTAATCTTCTTCCCTCATTTTTCTCCCGCGATCGGGGCAGTTGAACCATCCATCGGGGCGATCGAAGCTGCGGCGGCCGGCGATCAAAGCCCCTACGTTGGGGCGATCGAAGGCCCACGTCGGGGCTGTCAAAATGTCTGCGGCTTGAAGCCCCTGAAGTTGGTCTCTAACCAGAGACTGCGAGTTCCATGATGTTGAAATCCATAGGCTCCCACAGTTGGAGCTTCCGTGGTTGATCCCTGGCAAAGGGATCGCCAGCTCCACGATGTTAAGTCCTGCAGGCTCCCGCGGTTGCAGGCTCCCCAGCAGAGGTTGCCAACTACTCTCAATGTTAGGCCGCAGGAGATGCCATACGAAAGAAAAATTGCATCTCCGGCGAGGTAAGAGATTAAAAAGTTTCTCCAAACCCCCCCCCCCCACATAAAACCAGCAAAAGAACACTAAGACATACATTTAACACATGCTATAAAACAACAGAGAAGGAAGGGACAGGCTGTTGATGATGCAGCTATTGCTGGTGCCATCCGGTGGTCACATTTTGTAACAGAGACTTAGAAATGTGGACTTCATTACAATATCTCAGCAAAGAAAGCTTAATGATGAAATTCACCATCACCTGTGGTTCAGCATAGACTTGTGGCGTTTAAAAAGTGTAAGTGAAGATCAAGATGTCAAATTTGACACATAGTTCTTGATCTATTGGGCAGCATTAATTTCTTATGGGAGGCACAAAATGGTGGAGTAACTCAGCAGGACAGGCAGCATCTCCGGAGAGAAGGAATGGGTGACGTTTCAGGTTGAAGCCCTTCTTCAGACTTTTCTGATGCCCTGTATACCTTTGAGACGGGCACTGCTTACAGCACTGGAGAGGTACCACTAGCACAGTTCCCATAAATTCCATAGGCAGGATAAGCAAACCAACATCAGCATCTTCTCCCAAGCCTCTCGAATCATCCTCTAATTACATTCGGCAGACTCTAATTGTGCATTGCGTTGTTCACAAGTCATGTTCATCAGACTACTGTCACAGTCAAGATCATAGGAAATACTTAAGGATGCCTTTATAGTCTCATTGAAGAAATATAACAGCTTAATTGAATTCCTGATCTGTAACACTTTAGGATGGAGAAAGAGCATGGATGACTACGTGGGTTTCTTCAGTGTGTTCCAGTTTCCTCTCACATCTCAAAGTCATGAGGGTTAGCAGGTTAATTAGCTGCAGTAAGTCAGTAATGAGTAGATGAGTTGTCGAATCTGGGGGAAGCTGAGAGAAATGTAGGGAGAATAAAAATCAGGTTAATGTAGGATATGTGTAAATGGATGGTTGATGATCAGCATGGATAAGTTGGACCTAAGGGATTGTTTAATGCTATTTCTATGTCCCTATGAAAAGAGATTCATTTAAGAGATAAACTTTAAAGAGATTTTAAAATGAGGTACCTAAAGACTCGGAGAGATTAAGCAAGCGAGTTCCTGAGTTTAATACCTTGATATTTGAAGGTCAAAAGGGTAAATGCACAGTCTTTTCCCCGTAGTTTGGAAATCAAGAACCAGAGGGCAAATGTTTAAGGTGAGAGGGGAACATATTAATAGAAACATGAGGAATAACTTTTTCACACAGAATACGTGATAGGTATATGGAGCAAGCTACCAGCTGGTAATGGTTGAAACGGGTGCAAAAACAATATTTTAAAGAATTTTAACAGGTGCATGACCAAGAAAGGTTTAGAAGGATATATGGGTCAAAAGGAACTGGCCTAGATGTGTATCCATGGTCGGCATGGACGTGTTGGACTGAAAGGGGCTGGAGGGGCTTTGGAGGGGCTCTGATTAATATGAAGCATACAATTTTAAGCAAGTTGGGGAATAGCCCAGGCACTGGAGGGACTAGAACGAAGATCAAACTGTACGCAGGAAATTTAACTAGGAAACCAATTATAGAGCTAGTTTCATTTTTTAAATGTTTTTTTTTTGTTACTTTGAAAAAATATATTTTTCTGCTTTTAAAAAACTCAGAAGAGTCATAATCATACAGCATGGAAACAGGCCCTTCGGCCACACACTTACCCACACTGACCAACATGCCTCATCTACACTAGTCTCACCTGCTTGCATTTGGCCCATATCCCTCTATCCATATACCTCTCCAAATGTTTTCTTTTAAACGTTGAGAAACTCATTGTTAACCTCCTCTAACCATCTCTTGAAAATACTCAGCAACATCTTCAAGAAACAGCCACGTACTACATTGTGTTCAGTATTCTGAATACCATTTGCATGAAAAAAAATATTTTAACTTTGCTGTTAAGATCAAATCCTAAATTTACACCAGGATGCTGAGTTGTAGTATTTCAACATATCATTCTATATTAAGGAAATACCATCCTGCTCATCACAGGTCACTTCATTCAGTATGAGTGTACCAATAAGGGACTCCCATACTCCCAAAGCAACCAATCCAACCTCACCTCCAACCTCTTGTGCAGTACTCAGCATATTTATATAATGCCTGATTTTTTTATTGGACTATTTTTTTTCTCAATTTCCTAAAAATATATTCTCATGGCAGGCTTACTGAAGTAACCTCTTGTAGGAATGAAAAATATGGTGCACATTTTTTTAAATAATATCAGAATCCCACAATGAACTCTGCATACATTGTGAATATATATTTGAGAATCACAGAAGCACATACTCATGAAACAACCCCCAATGCATTCTCTTTGAAAGATCCCAAATTAGCACCACAGCTGAGCTTAGAAAAAAGATCTTACTACGTAACAATTTATCACACTCTTTGAGACCTTTCTACTTAGACCTGCTCTATGTTTTTGTTTCCCCTGCTGTATTTTAATGAGATATTTTGTTTGCCTTCTGCCATTCCTAATCCTTCAATGACATAACACGGTAGATGTGTGGCATACTAGAAATAATCCTTTTTATGTACTGCCAATATTCATTGAGCAAGGAGTTCGATTGTTTTAATTGGTCTTCTTTAGGGCAGCATCACTTGCCAGTACCACACTTCTAAATGGATTATACTGTAATTATGCATGATCTATGACTCTGTGGGGAATTGCCCTCATCCTTTCATTCATTGAGCACGAGGATGTTGCTATCCTGGCAGTGGGAAAGGAAATCAATTCATGTCTCTATTCGAATTAATATTGTCAAAGAACATGGTTGGGTCACAACTGTCATTATTACACTGACTTAGTAGAATTTGCCAGTGGCGATTCTGGCTCTGACCCAATCACTCATTATTTCAGACTCTTGTGCAAAGGGCTAATATGTCTATGACTATCCTGACAGAAGTACATGAAACTATGAGAGGCATAGATAGGGTAGAATGTCAGAATATTTTTTCCAAGGTGGAAATATCAAAGACGAGAGGGCAGAGCTTTAAGGTAAAAACCGCATAGGATATGTAGGGGGCAAGGTTTTTTTATGGTGAGTATCTGGGACACATTGCCAGGCTTGGTAGTGGAGGAAGATACCGACAGCGGCATTTAACAGGCTTTTAGATGAGCACATGAACATACAGGAAATGGAGGGATATATTTCAATGTGCTGGCAAATGAGTTTAGTTTAATTTGGCATAATGTTCAGCACAGACATTGTTAGCTGAAATGCCTGTTTCTGTGCTATGTTTTTCTACCTTCTATGAAATATTTAATTTAATTAATTAGCCCGTTGTGCAAGTTGGTTCGTATCCAATTATTTGTTGTACACAAAAATGCTTGGTTCTCATTGTGAAGTCGAGGCCAGTCAAACACTGTTTGCCACCTGCCTTTATTCACTTTGTAAGGTACACTGAAAATATGGCAGGGACCCCACTAAATTTAACTGTAGATAATAAAAGGCAAGACTCTTTTCTCAAATGACCTGTTTTATTTTGCAATAGTTCTGTACATTGAGTAAAATTATACTCCTTTGTTACAAATTGTTTTTAGTGTTATTATGTGTGAAATGTTTTCATGTGCGATGCTCCGGTATTCCCTGGGAAACATCTTTTCATTTTGCACTGTACAACTGTTGCTTGCAAGATGACAATAAAGGTTGATTGATTGAATAATTGCAAAAATAGGCTCAATAGGTAGTTCTCTTTAACCAGTATTCCATTGTTAATATTGAACTCACTTTCTGTGTTACAAATGAGATGAACGAATTAAGAAAAAGTGGAGGGAGGTTTTTTGGTACATACTTCAAAAATCCTGTTTAAAAGTGTGTTTAATGAGATAAAAGAGTTGGCGATTGCATATGTACAGTCCTTCCCCATGACCCAAAATGGAACATTTGTCTCATGCAGGCTATTAGACATCCATTAAAAAATGTTTCCAGGTTTATATACTGCACAATATTGGCCCTAAAATGTCTGCAAATTATCAATGATTGTCAACTTTCCTTGTCAGGCATTCGATGCTTGCAGATTTCTGAAAGTGTAAGATGGATGCAGCTTGAAATCTGTTTCCGGTGCCGAGTGAGATTGAATAATACAAGCATCTGTATTTTTTCAATAACTAATCAGAATGAAGGATGGTGAATATACCAGCAAGAGAGTCCAATTTTTCAGAGGTAATAACGGTGGAACCTTTGATGTTTGTTTTCATTGCAAAGTGAGGTTGACAATAAAATTGGGATTTCAGAACATGGGTGCTTTAACAAGGGGATTTTGAAGTTGCTGTCAATGATTTAGTTCCTTCTCCGCAAGGTGTACAATTTTGCAATTTCTGCATAGGAATTAGGACAAAGTAGATGATGATTTCAGGACATCATACTTGCCTCCATTACCTGGCCCCAGCCTAAAACATTTTACTGAAGGAAGGGCGAAGATAGTAGCTATTATTTGTGGTCAATACAAATTAAATGACAATCACAGGACATCATACTTGCTTCATTTCAGCCATCCATTTGAACTAATGTCCAACAGCAAACCACAGTGGCAAAATAATAATTTCACACCACAAAGATTAATAAATCTTTGCTCATAGTGTGCTCAGTTTCTTCCCAACTGATAGGAATTTCAGGCCAACCAACAATGAAATCAATTCAAAATTTGGCATAGAAAGAACAGGGAAGGAAGTAAAGAACAATTAAAAAAGGGTAAATTAAAATATTGAAAATAAATCCATCTTATTTTTCAAATAACCCAAATGATTAACACCTAAAGAATGCGATACAATATTTGATCTGGTTTCTTTTCCAGAGTGGTTGATTGAGTATGAATAATACCATTTGGGCTTCATATGATATGACTTAACTTTCAGTTATGGATTTACAACTATCATGCACATAGCTGTCAATGTATTGCTGACTGTAAGTTATTTTCAGAGGAATGAGAGGAACAATTCATACTGACTGACCGCGTTTGTGATTGAATATTTCCAATCCTTCACCCTAGGTCATAGAGTCAGACAGCAGCAAAACAGGCCCTTTGGCCTAACTTGTTCATGCCGACCATGTCGCTGAGATACTTGACCAAAAATAGCTGTAAACTTCACTGTTACATTGGTGGAATATTTCAGGTGAAGGAGGACAAAAATGATGCAGTTCTTGGCCATGGCCCATGCCTACATGTACTCTCTTGGGACAGATACATTTGGCTGATCTTGTTGCCACTCTGTGCCTCCAAGTCTCACTTGTGACTGGGCTTGAGGGAAGGGGGTGGGCCAGGTAAGCAGAGGTCCTGCCCTGGGGTGGCCCTGCTCTCATACTGTGGGTGGAGCTTTGCCTCCCATCAGAGTTGCCAAGGATTATGACAATGTTTAAATACCCTTGAAATTCAGATGTTTTAAAACTGGAAAAAATGAAATAAACAATTGAAGCATGTTTAAAAACATTAAACAAAAAAAACAAAGTGTTTTTACAACAGAAATTGTAAAGCTGGGATGTAATGTTACAATTGTACAAGGCATTGGTGAGACCAAATCTGGAGTATGGTGTACAATTTTGGTCGCCCAATTATAGGAACGGTGTCAACAAAATAGAGAGAGTACAGAGGAGATGTTGCCTGGGTTTCAACAACTAAGTTACAGAGAAAGGTTGAATAAGTTAAGTCTTTATTCTCTGGAGCGCAGAAGGTTAAGGGGGGACTTGATAGAGGTCTTTAAAATGGTGAGAGGGATAGACAGAGTTGATGTGGATCAGCTTTTCCCTATGAGAATAGGGAAGAGTCAAACAAGAGGACATGACTTCAGAATTAGGGGACAGAAGTTTAGGGGAAACATGAGGGGGAACTTCTTTACTCAGAGAGTGGTAGCGGTGTGGAATGAGCTTCCAGTGGAAGTGGTGGAGGCAGGTTCGTTGGTATAATTTAAAAATAAATTGGATAGGCATATGGATGAGAAGGGAATGGAGGGTTATGGTATGAGTGCAGGCAGGTGGGACTAAGGGAAAAAATTTGTTCGGCACGGACTTGTAGGGCCGAGATGGCCTGTTTCCATGTTGTAATTGTTATATGGTTATATGTTATATGGTAAAATATTTAGAAATGGCTGGAAATATTAAGCTGAAGTAAAACACTTGAAAACAGAAATTGTATCCAATGCAAGGTCTTAGAGTACATTGGATAGGAGAGGTAATTTCCTGGCATACTGCCTGAATATATTTCACATGAATAGAGCATAACAAAAGAAGATAGTCATCCTCAACTATGAGAGATCACTAGATTTGCCTTGCCCTTGCTCAGGTTTATTGATAACAACGATTAAGTGGACGGGAACTTGGAATGTGTATGTAATTGGGAATGATGCATAAGATGCAAATTGGAGCATTGGTATGCACCAGTTTGGGTAGATTTTACTGGCGAACAACAATAGAAAATCTATCATAATATCATGCTTTATATTTGAGACAAAAATTCTAGATGTTATAAGTTGCATTGTAATGTGGATCATAGAGTAACAGCTCTAAGTAACTTGCTTATCCAACAATAAGAAATATAAAACATTTCCTTTTGTCTTTTACTTTCTCTGACACCTTCTATGCAGTCACTGAAGTCCACATTATTACGTAAGATCTTGTTTCATGCAGCAAATGAATTGTAGGATTTTTCTGACTGATGCTGATGTAGGTCACTTCATGTTTCTGTATGCAATCCTACGCTGCTAATGTTGTCAATATTTACTATTGCCAAAAGATGAGAAAAGCAATTGAAATTATGTTAACCTTAAGTGTTTGGCTTTGATTACTCCAGTCAGTCAGCGCTGTAGGTAGATTGACCAAACAAAATCCCACACAATAATACCAACAATACACTTAGTAGCCACATAATAATAACTACAGCAATAATATATTGTACAGTATCATTGTATACCTTACCAAAATTAATGCAATGCCATAAACTAAGCATGCATCTATATGAGAATGGCCAATATTGCAATTTAACGATATATGAGAGATATATCTGAAGAATGGTCTTGACACAAAACATCACCTATCCATGTTGTCCAGAGATGCTGCCTGACCTGTTGAGTTACTTAAGCACTTTGTCCTTTCATGAAAGGTAAAAGTCTGTCAAAAATAGTTTAGTC
Organism: Leucoraja erinaceus; assembly: GCF_028641065.1. Classification (NCBI taxonomy): domain Eukaryota; kingdom Metazoa; phylum Chordata; class Chondrichthyes; order Rajiformes; family Rajidae; genus Leucoraja; species Leucoraja erinaceus. The sequence continues at coordinate 45,488,940 of NC_073379.1, forward strand.
CTAGTGGTTAGCAGGAATGCCTTTACCAGCAGTTTCAGATAATCATTAGCAACAAGCACAAATAAAGAGAAAGGCTGCAATAAGTGGGAAATAAAACATCTTAGTTTTATTCTGTTGTTAATGAAGAACAAAAAATAATCAATCCAATACATAATTGTTTGTCAGGATTCCTGTCAAAGGCATTTGATTATCAATTAAAGCTAATCTTTTTAATATTGTTACGGATCCTTGGTATCTGAAAAATATTAGAGGAGATAATGGATTGATTAGATTGCACTGTTAAAATCAATAAAACATTGAGAGAAGTGAGAGAAACAAACTGTTCTCATGCAAGAAGGATCTATAAGGCCAAAGAATATAATTGTCCAAAAAAATGACGAGTTGACGGAGTTAGTGTTTAAGATCGAATTCTGTACAATACTAATATATAGATTACCTAAAATTGGAGAATTCAATGTTCATTTTGTTGTTTAGTAGGCTACCCAAACGGCACATGAGATGTTCTTCCTCCAGTGTGCGTGTGGCCTCATACTGGCAATGGAGGGAGCCCAGGACAGAAAGGTCAATATACTGTAGGAATGGGAAGAAGGGTTAAAATGGTTAGCAACTGGGAGATGCAGTGGGCCTTGGCGGTCGAGTGCAAGAATTCGGCGAAACGGTCGCCAAGTCCAAGCTTGGTCTTGTCTATGTACAGGAAGCAACATCAAGATCATTGGAGATAGTAAATGGGGTTAGAGGAGGTGCACATGAGCCTTTGTCTCACTTGGAAAGACTGCTGTGGTCCATGTATGGAGATGAGGGAGGAGGTATAGGGACAGTTGTTATGTTTCCTGTTGTTGCAGGGGAAAGTAACTGGGGAGGGGGTGGTTTGGGTGGGAATGGATGAGTGAACCAAGAAGCTGCAGAGGGAGGAGAAGGAATGTTGGAGATGGGTGAAGAGCTCATCACTAGGCAGTAGAAAAAGGCCCGGAGGTGGAGGCCAGGTAAATAGACCTAAACATTATTGAGGGCCCAGAACACATTGAAGTGTGGACATAGGGGTACAATGGTACGGCCTCTGCTGAGAAGGGAGGTCAGGGGCAATGGTGAAAACCTGACAGGGGTAAGGGCTGGGATCAGAGGGCTGGAGGGCGGATCGAGGGATATACTGTCGGAGGGATGATGGGGGCTCAGAGTAGAGGAGGTTTGTGAGGGATGAAACTGTCTGGCCCTATGCTCCAACATAAATAATTCTATATTTGACGCAGGTTGCAAAAAATGAAAATGTACTCTGTGTGGTTGAGTATTCCAAAAACCTAAACAGTTACACAAAGGATAGACACAAAGTGCTGGAGTAACTCAGCAAGTCAGGCTGCATCTCTGGAGGAAATGGATAGGTGACGTTTCAGGACGGGATAAGGGTCCCCAACCCAAAACGCTACCTATCATTTTCCTCCATAGATATCTTTGTAACACAAGTTACAAGCGTAACTTGTTTCTACAGTTACACAAAGGAGTTAAATGGGTAGATAGAATGGAGGCTTCAAAGGCCACAATGCACCCGAAGACCCAGAAAATTCTAATAAATTTCTAAGTACCACACACCAAGTGTAGAAGCAGAAATGTCAATGCAGAATTATTCAAGATAGGCATGAAGATAAAACCCATCTCCAGAGTACCAGCAGTTCATAAAGTTTAGTTTACATCCAGTATACTAAAAATAATTAGAAAATCACTTTGTATTCTCTGGTTGTGAATAATCTTGTGTCAAAACTGTACATTATTATTCCTGTTTTTTTTAAAATATTTTATTTTATTAGAAGTAAGTACAGTCATATGGCACCAATGTGCCTAATATATATTTTCATAATACATTTTATGTACAACTTCTTTTTTTTTTGTTACATTGAAAAAAGATTAGAATAAGAAAAAGAAGTTAGATAGTAAAGGATAGAAAGATGTGAAATATATAGTGTGAAGAAAGAAAACGAGTAAATGAAGAAAGTTGAGAGAGAAAATAGAGAAAAGAAAATAAAATAAAAAAGAAAAGGAGATCATTATTTATAATCTTGACCAACCCTCGTCCTGTCCTGAAACAATTATTTTTTACAATTGTGTTGCACCATACGATTCCAAAAAAACGACGAATGGAGACCAATTCGTTATGAATTGGTCTGATTTATCCATTAGGAGGAATCGCATTTCCTCAAGATGAGCGGTGTCCAACATACTTGCAATCCACATTTTAAACATTGGTATTGATGTACCATTCCAAAATTTAAGTATTAATTTTTTTGCTATTATTAAACCATAGTTAAGGAATAGATTTTGAGATGTGTTCAATTTATTCCCATCTTCCATTACACCAAATATAATCATTTCAGTATTAGGTTCCATTCTTGTCTTGAATCATTTTGTAAATATTTCAAAAATATCATTCCAAAAATAATAAATCTCTCAGTACCACACACCAAGTGTAGAAGCAGAAATGTCAATGCAGAATTATTCAAGATAGGCATGAAGATAAAATCCATCTCCAGAGTACCAGCAGTTCATAAAGTTTAGCTTACATCCAGTATACTAAAAATAATTAGAAAATCACTTTGTATTCTCTGGTTGTGAATAATCTTGTGTCAAAACTGTACATTATTATTCCATAGGGAATTATCTGTTGCATATTTCTGCCATTTCTTATTCATCATCTAATGCAGAAAAAGGTCAACATATAACAGGCGAACATGCGGTACCCGGATGAGGCGCCGACGGACGAGAAGTCGAAGCCAAAGAACCGAATCGAAACGAGGCTGAAACGCCAAATAACCGAAAGAGTACAAAGCCGAAACACCAACTAACCGTAAGGATGGGACGCTTAAATGCAGACTAACCGAAAGGGCGGAATGCCTAAAAGCCAACTAACTGAAAAGCTGCATCACTTAAACGCAAACTCACCGAATGGCCGCTCTGTCGAAATGCCACCTACCCGAAAGGCCGTGTCGCCTACAAGCCAACGAACCAAAAGTAAAATAACGGACATGACGTTGCCGGGGGGCGGAACTTGTCAGCGATTGGTCCAGACCCCTGCGTGCGCATTCCTTGGGACAGCACCCACACTCCCACGGCCACCTTCCACGGGCTGTGGGTCGGGTGGAGCGGAGGTGTGGGACAATGTTCATCCCTCCACAGTGATGCGATGAACACAGGGACCTGGACCAATCGCTGACAAGTCCCGCCCCTTGGCAACGTCATGTCCGTTATTTGACTTTTCTGTTGAGCGGCATTCAGTTTGTTGGCTTGTAGGCGACGCCGCCTTTCGGGTAGGTGGCGTTTCGACCGAGCGGCCATTCGGTGCGTTTGCTTTTCGGCGACGCAGCTTTTCAGTTAGTTGACTTTTAGGCGTCCCGCCCTTTCGGTTAGCTTGCATTTAGGCGTCCCATCCTTTCGGATAATTGGCGTTTCGGCTTCGTACTCTTTCGGATCTTTGACATTTCGGCCTTGTTTCTTTGGCTTCTTTGGCTTCGACTGCTTTGCTTTGGCTTCTCGTCCGTCGGCGCCACGTCCGCACACGGAATATGCTGCCAAAGATAAAAATATGTCAAACGAAATGCCCGATGCCAAACAAAACAAAAACAATATCTAATTTAATTGAAGGACAAGATTAAAACAAGGACTTTATGGTTAAAATAGCCTTTATCTCCTTTCCACACTCATAGCATTCCAAAACAGATAATTACACCCCAGCAATGCTGAACATGTAAACACCCAGTTAATAAAGAAGGAAATATTAAATATATATATATTTGAACACCACCTTTGCCAACTTTAGGATGCTTGTACCCCATTAATTGTTTTTATAGAAAAGTTACTAATACTGTATTAGAGAAATGTACTAGAATACAGCTTATGGGGTGACACTGAACATGATGTAAAGTTGGATTGAAAATCACCAGTAGAGCTGATGGTCAACTCAGTCAACACACTACCAAAAGACTTCCCCTGCATAGGTCCTGGGTGCAGCTCTTCAAAGAAATGGCGAGTCCTCCCAAGATGTCTTTGTTGAGTTTTGGAGATTTGCAAACCATGGCACAATGAGGAACACCCTTCAATGGACAAGTATTCCTGAAGCAGTCAATTCTCCTTCAGTGTGTTATCTGGCCAAAATTATTCAAAGTTATTTCTGCAATAATGCATAATTATCCTCAATAAAATGTAATTTCGTAGCTTAGACATTGTATTCTTTCATGCATTGTGCTTTCTTGTTCTCTCAGATAGTACTAATAATTAAAATTAATTACATATTTTTAGTGCTTATAAAGACTTTGTTCTTCCTAAGACTATAACCAGTGTCTTTTATGATTTCCATGATTGTCTTTCAATTCAGTTTCACATATTAACGTGATTTTTTCGATTTGATTGCTATCTGATGTGTAACATATTGGTGTGAGTTAAGAATTTTGCACTCTTTCACACAGTGGCTCCTGTTGCCATTTATACGAGCATCTTAGTGTTGACAATTTCAATAGTTTTTCTCTTCACATGACCATTGTAACTGGAACTAGCAAAATGGCCCAGATTCACACTAAAATAACTAGATTTGAATGACACATGTCATTATTAATTTACAAATCAGCTTCCAACTTGTGGCAAGGAAGAGATAACTGTGAGTCATCATGTCATGGCCTGATTTGTGTCTTCCAATGACCTGTTACCTTTAACCTCCCTAGGATTTTCATAAAAGTGCTGCAGTTCCTCCTCAATTGTCCATTAAGTGCACAGGCCTCACAATTAATAATTTAAGTACACCTTTTTAATGATTGTATAACATAATGAGTGCCAATCAACATTTAAGATTTGTTTTCTTTTAATGCTTGGATATTTAAACAAAACAAAACATTATTTTTAATAAAAAATGCACTTATATTTCCTTTGTCCCATTTCCTCTCATATTGCAATAATTTTCCATAATTTAAAAATTATTTCAGTAATTTATATGGATTTCAATTGCCACAATTCACAGATCTTTTTCTACTCTATATCTAGTACGTGACTGTGTCACAGGATACAGCTCCAACTCCATATTTAAATTTGCCGACCACAGCAAAGACCACAGGAATTATGGATAATGATGAATCTTGGGAGTTGGAGAGAAATCTATCATATAATTCAAAAGTGCCCAAACAACAACCTTGCTCTCAATGTTGGCAAGGAGCTGAGTGTTGACTTTAGAAGAGGAAGGTTGAAGATTCACAAACCTGTCTTCATTGATGGGTCGGTGGTGGAGAGTGTCAACAACTTCATGTTCCTGGGCATGGACACCTCTGAAGATCTGACCGGGACCCAGCACATTACTGCAATCATAAAGAAAGATCATCAGTGTCTCTACTTCCTTAGAAGATTGAGGAATATTCTCTTGACCTTCTGCAGGTGAATGGCAGAGAGCATATTGATTGCATCATGGTGTGGTTCTGCAACTTGAACACCCAGGAATGAAGATTACAAAAAATGGAGGTTATTGCCCATTCCATCATGGTACTGTCCTCTCCACCAAGGAAGGTATCTATAGGAGGCACTCCCTCAAAAAGGCAGCCAACATCATTGGGTACCCACACCACCCTGGCCAGGCTCCCATTTCACTCCTGTCATTGGGAAGAAGGTAAGGATTCCAAAAGCTATGACCTTCCAGTTCCTAAACAGTTTCTTCCCAACCACCAATCAGGATATTGAACACAACAAACACCAACTAAACTATGAACTACGAACCGTCTTGGTTGCACAAGGAGCTTTTGTTTTGTTTTGCATTGTTTTGTTTTTATTCATTTCATGGGATTCATTTGTTTACAGATCTGTTATGTTGCAGCAAGTAAGACTCTCATTGTTCTGTTTTGGTACATATGATAATTAAACTCTCTTGACTCTTGACACTTATTGGAGACACAGGGAACTGCCGATGCTGGTTTGCAAAGTAAAACAAAAATTGCCGGAATAACAGTTACACTCGAAACAGAACATTAAACAGTACACCAAAAGAACAGGCCCTTTCTTGTCTGTACTGAACATGATGCCAAGACCATTTGTTATCTACCTGCGCATAAATCATATCCCTGCTTTCCCTGCACATCCATGTGCTATCAAAAATACTTAAATGCTGCTACAGATCAGTCTTCAACCTTCAACCCTAGTAGAGCGTTCCAGACACTCAACACTCTCTGTGTAAAAAAAATGCCTTCCACAGCTCCTTTAAACTTTGCACCACTCATGTTACAACTATGCTTTAAGAAAAGCTTAATGAAAGATCCCGACACAAAATGTCACCCATCGATGTCCTCCAGAGATGCTGCCTGATCTCCTGAATTACTCCAGCACTGAGTTTTTTTCCCCTCCACTTAGTGCTTGATTGTTATGTTAATTGGGGAGAGAAAACAGTGGTCGCCAAAGTTTCAAATGCCTCATTGCCCTTGTAATCGGCTTGTTCTTCCAATAATTGAGTTGGGGAAATGTATTTTGCTGAAGGCTATGGAAATGAATCTAAATTTAAATTCTAGACCAATTTTTTTCATTTTAATAGAGGTAAGAGATGAGTAGGAAAGCTGTTAGAAGCAGTTCTGCACCATCAGTGCTATTTCCCAATGGCTAGACACAGAAATAATAATGGTTCTTGTAATGCAGACCCAGATCCTAAAGTTAAAAATAAATCAAACGACAAATGAAAAGAAAAAACGATTGTCTGTGACTGTACTTGAAAACATTAAATTATCTTTTTTTCATTGTACTCCACAATTTGTTACAATAATGGCAATTAGAAATAATTACCAATGATTTTTGTTGTTGAATGTAATTATAAGGAAATGGATTTTGAAGCTTTTAATAAGGTTTAATGAATGATGCAAAGTTTTATCTGCTGAAGTAGAGTACAGGGAGATCATTTGTTCATGCATTAATTGGCTGAAAAGCTAGTATTAATATTATTACTGAATCATTTGTTACAACTATTGTGAGACAGTTCTCACAAAGTACCATTTTAAAATTCAAAGCACAGTTTATGAATATGAAATATAGCAATTATTAATCTCTGCTCAGTAACCAATCAGATTTATGTGATTTAAGAATAAGCTAACTACTAATGGACTATAGTCTGAAGGACTGTGGCTTAATGCTGTTCAGTCTAATATTGCTTTTGGAAGCTTGGCAGCATTTGAAGTTCTACTTTTTCATTTATGAATTTAAATTCTAATTTTGACACCTGGGATAAAGAACTGTTCCCTTTGAGAGCTGAAAATGAACTGAGTCTGGGGAGTCTGAACTCACCGTTTTTCAAGTCAATTCGAAACAAAGCATTAAATTGACTCTGATTCACTCATAGAAGGCATACATGTAGTTCCTGATGTTTTATTTTTTCCATGCTGGCACTTAAAGTGGTCAATATCAATGAAGTCATGATATCACATGAAACACTGCAGTTTTCCATACAAAACTCCTCAAGACAACGATGGAATAATTGTCTGTCATCTGATCAATCTTTATCATGGGTATTGTGGCTTACTATATAATAAGAGTAAGCTCAGAGAGATGAGGACCAGTTGGATGGTTTTGAATGAGATCTGACAGAGATTAATCAAAAGTTCCCTCGGTCTCAAGAAAAAAAAATTCATGGATAAAGACTGTGAGTATTTATGGCTTCATGAGCTATCAATGGCTCTATTTGTCCTAAAACAAAGTAAAGACAAATACACACATGTGATATTTTCCCAGCTTCAATGAAGACATGTTTAAAAGAACCAAATATGAAGGAGCGGCAGCATCCTAAAATGAAAAATATATTGGAATATTTTTGGCCACTGGAACAATGCCAAAAATGACCAGTGCCTGCCCAATAAGCCAAGAAATTCTTCACTTTTGAGGGCCCAATCCTATGATTGCATTGACAAATGGCCACAGGTGGAGGCAGGTTCAGGGTGCCATTTGTGGGATAAGGAGAAATTATTACTTCAGGTTGGATCAAATCATACTCATAGAGTCGTCCAGTGTGGAAACAGGCCCTTTGGCCCACTTGCCCACACTAAACAACATGTCCCATCTACTCTAGTCCCATTTACCTGATTTTTTATCCCATATCCATCTAAATCAGTCTACCCATGTATGTGTCTCAATGTTTTTTAAACTTTGCAATAGGACCTGCCTCAACTACCTCCTCCGGCAGCTCGTTCCATACACCCACCATCCAGAAACGTGAGGTGTTGTATTTTGGGAAGTCTAACATGGGCAGGACCTACACAGTGAATGGTAGGGCTCTATGGAGTGTTATAAAGCAGAGGGATCTAGGAGTGAAAGTGGAGTCACAGGTAGATAAGGTGGTCAAAAAGGCTTTATGCACATTGGCCTTCATCAGCCAGAGTATTAAGTGTTGGGAGGTCATGTTGCAATTGTATAAGATGTTGGTGAGGTCACATTTAGAGTATTGTGTTCAGTTCTGGGTACCATGTGATAGGAAAGATTGTGTCAAACTGGAAAGGGTACAGAGAAGATTTATGACCATTGTTGTCTTGGGAAGGTGTGATCTCAAGAGAACGATGTGGAGAACGTAGAATTGGTAAAACAACAAGGGTGATGGAAGGAAGCAAGGAGGGTGGGTGGGGGGGGGGGGGGGGGGGGGGGGGGGACAGTGTAAGATGAATTTACTTAAAATTAGAGAATTCAATGTTCATACCTCTGGGTTGAAAGCTACCCAAGCAAAAAATGAGGTGCTGTTCCTCCAATTTCAGTGTGGCCTCATTCTGGTAGTGGAGGAGGTCCAGGTCAGAAAGGTCAGTGTGGGAATGGGAGTTGAAATGGTTGACAACCGGGAGATCCCATAGGCTTAGATGGGCCAAGCGTAAATGTTCAGGGAGACTATGTTTGGTCTTGCCAATGCACAGGAGCCTACATCAGGAACACTGGATGCAGTAGATGAGGTTAGAGGATGTACATATGAACCTCTATCTAACCTGAAAGGACTGTCAGGATCCCTGGATGGAGTTGAGGGAGGAGGTATAAGGATAGATGTTGCATCTCCTGTGGTTGCCGATGAAAGTACCTGGGAATGTGGTGGTTTGGGTGGGAAGGGATGATTGAACCAGGGATTTATGGGGGGAAATGTCCCTGCAGAAGGCAGTGGAGAAGGTGGAGATGGGATGATGTGATTAGTGGTGGGACCCCTTAGTCGGTGATGAAAATGTTGGAGGATAATTTGTTGAATGCGGATGATGGTGGGGTGAAAGATGAGGACCAGGGAAACACTGTCCTTATTGCATCTGTGGGGAGAGGGAATGAGAGCAGAACTACGGGACACAGAAGAGACACATGTGAGGGCCTCATCTATGACAGAAGGGGGGAACTCACATTCCTTGAAGAACAAGGACATCTTGGATATCCTAGTATGGAACACCTAATCTTGGGAGCAGATGTGGTGGAAATGGAGGAATTGAGAGTAGGGAATAGCAACATTGCAAGAGACAAGGTGGGAAGAATTGCATTCAGTTGTAGAAATGAGAAAATACATATGTGTGCAACACCACATGAGTATTATCTGAAGCTGAACACCTATTACAGTTTATTATAGGTGAATACCTGTTCACACAAATAAAGAATGATGGTCATTTCCCCTGCTGTTTTTTTTTCTTACCTTATGGACACAACAGGTATTTACAACTGTGTCCAATGCTGTAGGGTAGCAACAATCCTCTCGATGATTTCTCAACATTCCCAAAATGAATTAAGAATGTTGTGAAATCAACATGTCAGGATATGTCTATTTTCCTCCTTCAGCTTTCCTCATTACTGTTATGCTCATTCATCCTATCTCAATGCAATTATTAGACAACTGTTTGGTGCAGGCAGAGCTTGGAAATGGAGTGGCATGCCAAATGAGTTAGTCCTTGGAGCGTACAACCTCTTGCTGCCAACCATGCATATGAATACAAGGCGAATGCAGACCCAAAAATTCTGTCATCAGGATCGCCGGTACAGTTGCGCTCATAAAGGTAGCATTTTGGACAACGGGCCTTTGAGGCCATGTTAAGACTCAATATTTTTAAGAACTTTGAACTTGAAGGATACAAGATGGCATCGGAAATGTAGTGAATCTTGTGTGCTGCCTCGTCTTAATCTACTGTTCTTATACTTAGGTATGTTTGTTCTCATGTACGGTAAGATACGCAAAAAAAAAAGGAATTTCACTATACCAAGGTACATGTGACAAGAAAGTATAATTGAACCAGATCAAGAGGTAATGGTAATAAAAGGAGGAAGAAATGTCTCGGTCATTTTCTCCTGGCACCTTTCTAAATCTCAATCTGAACCAGCTCCCATTACTGTGATCAGCCTTCCGCTAATTACCGCACAAACATGAGATTGCCGTGACATATTGCTGAATCATGACCTGCTGTAACATTAACACTGTTTTCCCTTCTGCTTTCAGAAGTAGTTGTAATTAGATGGTGTACAGATGGTGCTTTTTTACTGATCTTTCATGTATTAGATCTTTCCAGATGCTTGAGTGGAGTGACTGTGACTTGCAATCAGTATATCAATTGTTATTCTGCATGAGACTGTTCCATAAATAATTGTTGCTATTTTAACTGGCTTGTTACACTGAGTGATAGGAAATACTAATTAGTTGTCATACAGCTCACAGTCATTTTGAAATCTGTGTAACGTACCCATGTAGTCTAGCAGATGCATGATCATTAAATCTCGTTTGGCACTGTATCCTTGGCTGTGGGCATTGGGTTGCTGAGATTGATCACCATGGCCATATTTTGCCATGGCATTCCACATAGAAGAAAACGTTTTTTTCTTTTTCCATTCAAATTCCGGCACCTCAATAGCTGAGCCATCCACAAAATGGGCCTTTATAGGACCAGCCCATTTTAAAACCTAACTTCTAATTTATTTTGTTCACCGTTACGAAAATATATCACTCCTTTCTAAAAGATAGGCACAAAATGCTGGGTAACACCGCAGGTCAGGCATCAACTCTGGAGAAAAAGGACGGTGACATTTCGGGTCGGGAGCTCTTTTCAAAGCCCATTTTAAAAGCTACCCTATTCCAAAATAACTTTCTCAGAAAAGAGATTCAAGATTCAAGATTCAAGAGACAATTATTGTCACATGCACCAATTGGTACAGTGAAATTTGGGGTCACCATATAACCATACAAATAAAAAAAGAACAAAACTCGATAGTAACTTAACATAAACATCCCCTGCACAGCGGAATCAAAGTTTCCTACTGTGATGGAAGGTCCAAAGTTCAGTCATCCTCCTCTTTGATGTTCTATGATGTACCGTGGTCAGCGCCTCCCGAGCCCTCCGCAGCCCTCCGCAGTTGCGGCTATGGGTGGCCCGATGCTCAGGCCCTCTCGCGGGGATGATGGAACTCCGACGTCGGAACAGGAGAACAACCTCAGCGGCTTGGACCTCCGAATCGGCCTCTTCCTACGGGAGTTCGTGGCTCCAAAAGTCCACAGGCCATGCCAAGCGGAGACCCACGCAGGGGGCACTCGGCAAAGAGCCCCAGGGCACCGCGATGTTGAAGTCAGCACCGCCCACACTGGAAGCTGTACAAACCACAACCCTGCGATGTTGTAGCAGCAGGCCCAGCACTCCGGAGCTTCAAACGGCGATCCCAGGTGAGGCATCGCCCGCTCCGCAATGTATCCAATGCTGCGCCGCCGCTGCTGGAGCTCTTGTCCGGTCCCCGGCAGGAAAGGCCGTGCTGATCCAGGTGGTAGGCCGCGAGGAGGGGGGCGAAGACGCAACTCGGAGAATAGTCACGTCCTCGCCAGGAGGCGACTGGGAGACGGTTTCCCCCTTACCCTGCCCCCCTCCTCCACATAGAAAAACGAACGAATCCTCCTCAACATACTTTTAAACAAAATAAAAAATAAAAAAAAGATGCCAGAGGCAGCCTTCATGCGGCGCCCCTAGTGACCACTATATTGAAGCACATTGAACTTATTACAGTTCAGCCTGCAAATGCAATTTATCCATAGCTCTCAAGCATCAGCCTTATTAAGTAACAATTCAATTTTTAAGGATACTTGCTAATTGCAGTCCGCTCTATTCTCTGTGCTGTGAGCAAATTAATCCTTCAATGTACTCAATGTACTCAATTTACTCAATGTAAAGTATAAAAGCATCAGATATAATTTTACTGCATTTGGCAAGTACAATGTATATTTTTATAAAGCCCGGTTTGAGCATATTCTTACATAAGAGACAGTTTATTTCAGTCTCAATGCCCCTGTAATCTGACATTTTATTTGAAGTCCAGATTCAGGAGCAGCTTCTCCCCTACAACCATCAGGCTGTTATAATTTTACTTCGGAGTCACGTGAGTGACTACGTGAGGAACCCTGCTAGGACGCATGCGTGACATCTCGCTACACGCATTGCAACGAGTCACAGCAGGTGAAACGACGTTCCCCTCAGCGGCAGAATTTAAAAGCCGGGAACAGCAGGTAAAGAGACTCTGCGTTCTTTCCACTTACCTTACAGGTGGAGGCATGGACAGATCCACGAGGAACAAGAAGGCTGCGATAAAGCTGGCGGGGGAGAACCGCGGAGTTGCGGGCAGCTAGCAGCAGCCAACGGCACGCCAATCTCCCGTAATGGGAACAGCTGTGCCCGACTTCGCTCCCGCACCGGCCAAATCAACACCACGGCCGGGTGGCAAAGCGAAGCAAAAAACAGACAGAGTCGTTGACTCCGATGAGTCCGACTTTGAACAGCCGTGAGCGGCCAGTGCCCATGAGCATTGGGGCCGGTTGGAGTGGCTTCAGGAGCAGCCGCGAGCGGCCAGTGCCCGTGAGCATTGGAGCCGGTTGGAGCGGCTGGAGGAACATGAGCAGCCGCGAGTGGCTTGTGCCCGAGAGCATAAGAGCCAGTTGGAGCGGCTGTTGAAGGAAATACCCCAAAGTGGCAGGCTCCGGGAGAGGGAGTCTAGTCTCAATGGGCAGCAAGTAAGTCCTACAGCAGTACCTCTTGTGGGGCTGCACAATGTTTCTCCCTCATCAGAGGGGAGTACGGGGGGTCAATTCTGGGCTGACCCTGAAGAGGGGTGCAGAACATACCCTAGTGTGCATGGGGTGCAAGAAAACCTGTTGGATATGGTGTCCCAGTTTATTCAACCCGACCAAACTGGCCAAAGCCTGGACACCAAAATAGCTGCAAGTATTGATTACATGTCATTCAACAAGGACAGGCATTATTGGACAGCACTGCAAGACACTTACCACCAGGGAACTGCAAATCACTAAATGTTCCCAGTGCCAACCAGTGTTTTTGGAAACATGTTGGGGCATCAATCAGAGCCAGGGACTTGAGAATACAAAAAGTTCTGAAAGTCCTAACAGCGGGAATTACGGCTTTCGCCCTCACATTGAATGAACAAGACATGACACAAGATCACCAAGATGCACTGGCTTCATTTTGCAACTCCCAATACGAGTTAAATAGTATTAGGAAGAGTGTTTTCCAACCGGCTTTGGACCCCAAATTTGCAAGCCTCTGCAAACCCGGAACCCCCAAACCACCAATACTACTATTTGGAGGGGATTATTCAAACTGGTAAAGGAACTTGACAAAGAGGCTAAAACCCTGGGGCTCATTAAAGCAGCGACCAAAAACTACCTTGGCCAGAAACAGCACCCCTACGCACCCACCAGTCGCCAAAGATAAACTGGCGAGAGCTCAAAGGCCAGGAACACTCAACATCGGTATTTTATAGGCCATGGCCAGACCGGCCTTCCTGGAAAATGCACAAACCTTCAACACCAACCCAACTACAGACCCAGACACCGGCGCCTCAATGTCCACGGAGGATGCCGTAAAAAGTAACAAACCTACCACTGGTAACCATGGAGGTAGGTGGGTCTGGTTCCTTACGAATTATAACCATATAACATATAACCATATAACAATTACAGCACGGACACAGGCCATCTCGGCCCTACAAGTCCGTGCCGAACAACGTTTTTCCCTTCATCCTACCTGCCTGCACTCATACCATAACCCTCCATTCCCTTCTCATCCATATGCCTATCCAATTTATTTTGAAATGATACCAACGAACCTGCCTCCACCACTTCCACTGGAAGCTCATTCCACACCGCTACCACTCTCTGAATAAAGAAGTTCCCCCTCATATTACCCCTAAACTTCTGTCCCTTAATTCTGAAGTCATGTCCTCTTGTTTGAATCTTCCCTATTCTCAAAGGGAAAAGCTTGTCCACATCAACTCTGTCTATCCCTCTAATCATTTTAAAGACCTCCATCAAGTCCCCCCTTAACCTTCTGCACTCCAGAGAATAAAGACCTAACTTACTCAACCTTTCTCTGTAACTTAGTTGTTGAAACCCAGGCAACATTCTAGTAAATCTCCTCTGTACTATCTCTATTTTGTTGACATCCTTCCTATAATTGGGCGACCAAAATTGTACACCGTACTCCAGATTTGGTCTCACCAATGCCTTGTACAATTTTAACATTACATCCTAGCTTCTATATTCAATGCTCTGATTTATAAAGGCTAGCATACCAAAAGCTTTCTTTACCACCCTATCTATATGAGATTCCACCTTCAAGGAAATATGCATGGTTATTCCCAGATCCCTCTGTTCAACTGTATTCTTCAATTCCCTACCATTTACCATGTACGTCCTATTTTGATTTGTCCTAACAAGGTGTAGCACCTCACATTTATCAGCATTAAACTCCATCTGCCATCTTTCAGCTCATTCTTCCAAATGGCCTAAATCACTCTGTAGACTTTGGAAATCCTCTTCATTATCCACAACACCCCCAATCTTGGTATCATCTGCATACTTACTAATCCAAGTTACCACACCTTCATCCAGATCATTGATGTACATGACAAACAACAAAGGACCCAACACAGATCCCTGAGGCACCCCACTAGTCACATGCCTCCAACCCGATAAACAACCATCCACCATTACCCTCTGGCTTCTCCCATTCAGCCACTGTTGAATCCATCTTGCTACTCCTGCATTTATACCCAACAGTTGAACATTCTTAACCAACCTTCCATGAGGAACCTTGTCAAAGGCCTTACTAAAGTCCATATAGACAACATCCACTGCTTTACCCTCGTCAATTTCCCTAGTAACCTCTTCAAAAAATTCAAGAAGATTAGTCAAACATGACCTTCCAGGCACAAATCCATGCTGACTATTCCTAATCAGACCCTGTTTATCCAGATGCTTATATATATTATCTCTAAGTATTTTTTCCATTAATTTTCCCACCACTGAAGTCAAACTAACAGGTCTATAATTGCTAGGTTTACTCTTAGAACCCTTTTTAAACAATGGAACAACATGCGTTGTACGCCAATCCTCAGGGACTATTCCCGTTTATAATGACATTTGAAATATTTCTGTCATAGCCCCGGCTATTTCTACACTAACTTCCCTCAATGTCCTAGGGAATATCCTGTCAGGACCTGGAGACTTATCCACTTTTATATTTTTCAAAAGTGTCAGTACTTCTTTTACTTTGAAACTCATAGTATCCATAGCTACTCTACTAGTTTCCCTTACCTCACATAATTCAATAACCTTCTCCTTGGTGAATACCGAAGAAAATAAATTGTTCAATATCTCCACCATCTCTTTTGGCTCTGCAGATAGCTGTTCACTCTGTCTCTCCAATGCACCAATTTTATCCCTCGTTATCCTTTTGCTATTAATATAGCTGTAGAAACCCTTTGGAATTGAAGGGAGCATGGAGGTTGGTGGGAGGTTTCACTTCTACCTGGATGCATGGAATAAGTTAACTACCAACAATTCTATTTTAAGCATTATCCAAGGTTATACCATAGAATTCATACAAAAACATAACCCTCCAGTTCAGCATGTACCGAACCGAATGTTCGTGCTTACAGGCAAAGAAAAATCAAAAGCACATGCTGAACTACAGTGGCTTTATAAAAAAGGAGCAATTGAGAAAACCCAACACGAATCACAGGAATTCGTGTCCAACATTTTTATAAAAAAACAAGAAAGATGGTGGTTGCCGCATCATCATCGATTTGACTAATTTGAATACTTTCGTACAATATATTAATTTCAAGATGGAAACCTTTGTTACTGCTAAGCAATTGATTTCCAAAGGTTACTACATGGCAAGCATCGATTTAAAAGATGCTTACTATACAGTACCCATAAGAGGTGACCACAGATGTTATTTAAAATTCAACTGGATGGGTCAGCTTTGGGAGTACAGGGCACCACCTAATGGGCTAACATCAGCCCCCAGGCTATTCACTAAAATGTTGAAACCAGCCCTAGCGTTTCTGCGGAAACAAAAACACATGGTAATGGCATATCTAGATGACATACTTATTGTGGGCAAAACTTTGGAATTGGTTAAACAAGCAGTAACAGCCACAAAACAATTATTTGAAAAACTGGGGTTTATCATCCATCCAGTTAAATCTAAATTAACGCCTTAAACCACAATGGATTATCTGGGGTTCACCATTAACTCAGTTCACATGTCAGCGACTTTGCCGAAAGAAAAGGTTACAGCCTTAATAGAGACTTGCAGCAAAATCATTGACATCACTAAACCATCCATCAGACTGGTAGCAAGAATAATTGGCAAAATAGTGGCTGCATTTCCAGCCACACAATTCGGACCTTTACATTATCGAAATTTACAGAGGGTGAAAATAAGAGCACTCAAAATTAATGTGGTCATTTTGACAGACCAATTAAGCTACCAACAGAAGCCATAATGGAACTAAAATGGTGGGAAGATAACATTAGGCATTGTTCCAATCCAATCATTATCAGCAACCCGTCTATGGTACTATAAACTGATGCCAGTGCACTTGGTTGAGGTGCTACCAATTCCATCTCCAGCTGTGGAGGGAGATGGAATGCACAGGAGGAATCATTATTACAAACACTGGGCATAAACTACCTGGAGATGTTAAGTGCATTCCATGGCCTTAAGTCATATTGTTCTGGGTTGTATCACCAGCATGTTAGACTACAAATTGACAACACGACCGTGGTAGCATATATCAACCATATGGTTGGAAACAAATCGACATCATGTGACAATCTGGCCAACACAATTTGGCAATGGTGTATCCAGAGAGATATTTGGATATCAGCTACCTACTTACCAGGTAAACTAAATTTAGTGGCAGACACCAGGTCACGCAAATTCAATGAAAACACTGAATGGATGTTGGATAAAAATGTATTTGCTGAAATTACAGCACAGTATGGAACACCAGATATCGATCTATTCGTATCCAGGCTCAATCACCAGTTATCGAATTATGTTTCATGGGAACCAGACCCTGGGGCAGCGGCAATAGATGCATTTTCACTGCATTGGGGGAAATTGTTTATTTATGCATTCCCTCCTTTCTGCCTCATCAGTCGGGTATTAAAGTAAATACAGCAAGACTCTGCGTCTGGTATTTTGATAGTACCCGATTGGCCTACTCAACCATGGTTCCCTGTGATACTCGACATGGTATTAGAACCATGCATCACCATCCATCATAGACCTAATTTACTGGTTCATCCCGTAACAAGGGAAAATCACCCATGTCATAATTATACAAACCTATTAATTTGTAGAGTTTGAAAGCACCTCTACTACACCTGGGACTAACGGACCGAACAGTGGATATTATTTCAGCGGCCCACAGACAGTCCACCAAAAAAAACAGCACTTGGTGTACATCAAGAAATGGGAAAAGTACTGTCACAACAATAACATCATCCACAGATCTATCAACATCCCATCTGTTCTGCAATTCCTGGCAAGCCTCCATTACGATGAGAGGCTCAGTCATAGTGCCATCAACTGCACCAGAAGTGCTCTGTCAACATACCTGTGGCAAGGAACAGAATGGCATTCTGTTGGGACACACCCCCTGGTAACCAAACTCATGAGGGGCATTTTAATGTTAATCCCCCAAGAACCAGGTACTCCCAAATATGATTTGAGCATGGCACTGACCATGTTAAGAAACTGGTTTCCACCTACAGCTCTGTCCCTACATAAACTGACTATGAAAACAGTCATGCTGATGGCCTTGGTCACGGCACAAAGGGTCCAGTCGCTACAGAAACTAAGGCTGGAGAACATGTCTATTTCATCTGGAAATTTAACTTTTCACATCAAGGAATTAGTCAAACAGACAGACAGGGGTCAGCAGGCCTAAAAATAGAATTCAGGGCCTACCCGACAGATGATCATCTCTGTATTGTAACACACTTACTATTATATATGGAGTATACTAAGATCATCAGAGGCAAAGAAATGGCACTTTTAATCAGCTACAAACAGCCACACAAAAAAGTGACAGTCCAGACCATCTCGAGATGGCTAAAACAGGTCCTAATAAAGGCTGGAGTAGACACTAACATTTTTAAATCTCACTCCACCAGGGCTGCAGCTACATCAGCAGCTATGAAGTTGGATGTTCCAATGGACCAAATCCTCAAGACAGCAGGATGGTCAACGGAGAAAACTTTCCAATGACTTTATAACAAACCAGTCATTGAACCTGGAATATTTGCAGAAACAATTTTACGTTCTGTAATATGATTTTAACCCATAAATAGGGGCTTTAATTTGGTGTTAATAAATTTATCGTTGTTTTTCAATATTGTATTGATGTCTAATGATGTTAACACTATTCTCCCCATAATCAAGGCAGATGTGATGCATGGACTCGTTTCGAGGGAAAGGTGAAAGGAGCAAAGTACAGAGAGATCCTTGATGAAAACCTGCTCTAGAGCGTTCAGGACCTCAAACTGGTGCAGAGGTTCACCTTCCTCCAGGACAACAACCATAAGCACACAGCCTAGGCAATGCAGGAGTGGCTTTGTGACAAGTCTGTGAATGTCGTTGAGTGGTCCAGCCAGAGCACAAACTTGAACCCGCTCGAATATCTCTGGAGGGACATGAAAATAGCTGTGGATCGACACTCCCCATCGAACCTGACAGAGCTTGAGAGGATCTGCAGAGAGAATGGGAGAAATTACCCAAGTACAGGTGTGCCAAGCTTGTAGCAGTATACCCAAGTGGACGAGGCTGTAATCGCTGCCAAAGGTGCCTCAACAAAATACCGAGTAAAGGGTCTGAATACTTATGTAAATGTGATATTTCAGTTATTTCTTTTTAATTACTTTGCAAACATTTCTAAAGATTTGTTTTCACTTTTTTATTATGGGGTATTGTGTATAGATTGATGATACAAAAAATGAATTTACTCAATTTTAGGATAAGGCTGTAACATAACAAAATGTGGAAAAAGTGAAGGGGTCTGAATACTTTTTGAATGCACTGTATGGCCAAATTCAGCTCTAACTCCATTTATGACTTTGCAGATGACTGCACTGTGGTGGGCCAGATTATGAACAATGTCAAGTTGAAATGCATGAAGGAGATAGAGAACTTAGTGACATGGTGTCAGGACAATAATCTCTCCCTCAATGTCAACAAGATGTTGGAGCTAGTTATTGACTTCAGTAGTACAATGGAGCCACAGTGGGAATGATTAGGAGCTTCAAGTTCCTTGGTATTAATATTACCAACAATCTGTCATGAACCAACCAAATTGATTCAACACTCATGAAGGCTAATCAATGCCTCTACTTCCTGAGGAGGCTGAGGAATTTCAGCACATTTCCAATGACTCTTACAAACATCTATAGATGCATTACAAAAAGCATAATGTCAGATTCCATCACAGCTAGGTTTGGGAACAGTTCTGCCCTAAACCAGAAGAAGTTGTAGAAAGATGCACCAATCAATGCCTCAAAGAGTTGTCTCACCCTGGTCATTCCTTCTTCTCCCCACTCCCATCCAGCAGAAGGTACAGAAGGTTAAAAGTATGCACCACCAGACTCAGGAATAGCGTTTCCCTCTCTGTAACCTTCTATAAGCAAGGGTACTGTCCATTTAATCTTTACCCCATTGTGGACATTGGACTTTATCTAGGGATCTGATATGCTACCCTGCTGAGAACTGTTTTCTACACTCTGTATTTTCCCCCTTTGCTCTATTTATTGTACTTGAGTTTGATTATTATATTTCTGTACAGTATTATCTGATCTGTTTTGACAGCATGCAAAGCAAAGCTTTTCACTGTGACTCGGTGCACATGACAATAATAAACCTAAACCCAATAAAACAATATCAATACTGATACCATTAGTTGAAAAAGAAGTCATCTAAATGCCTCACCATCATTTTATACACACTGAATTATAGGATGAACTGCTGCTGAAGGAATTTGAGAAACATTTGTGGATGATTCAACCATTGGATTCTATCCTGCCATACATTAGGCTAATCTGTGTCATACATCTAACATTCATACAGGTTCCTTGAAAAAACTCACACACATACAGTATATCCACCTTAGTCCCAGAAGCAACATGCACAGATCTTTTCAGGCGAGGATGCCAGGGGGAATTTTAAACCTCATAAATGAATATGTGAACTGCACAGGACAGGGTTAAAAAGTTAGATTTTTGCTATATTAGTAAATTGGCATGAAACCCATTTGCTGTGCTTGGGGAATTCTTAATTGGATGTGGGAAGATGCTTATTCACACTATTAACACTTTTTTGAAACATGAAGCAGGCATTTTAAATTGCTTTTAACTTGGCTCTGATTTAACTTCTACAACATGGGACTGACCAATGGATTAGAAGCAAATTTACAATGCATTCAGAAAGTATTCAGACCCCTTCACTTTTTCCACATTTTGTTACGCTGTAGCCCTATTTTAAAATGCGATTAAATTCTTTTTTTTTAATCAATCTACACACAATATCCTAGAATGAAGATATAAAAACAGGTGTTTAGAAATCTTTGCAAAGTAATTATAAAGAAATAACTGAAATATCACATTTACATAAGTATTCAGACCCTTTGCTATGACACTCAAAATTGAGCAAAATTGTCCGTAGACCTCCGAGACAGGATTGTGTTGAGATACAGATCTGGGAAAGGATATTAAACAATTTCTGCAGCATTGCAGATCCCGAAGAGCACAGTGACCTCCGTTATTCTTAAATGGAGGAACTTAGGAACCACCAGGACTCTACATAGAGCTGGCCACCCGGCCAAACTGCGCAATCAGGGGAGAAGGGCCTTAGTCAGGGAGGTGACCAAGAACCCGATGGTCGCTCTGACAGAGCTCCATAGTTCCTCTGTGGAAATGGGAGCACCTTGAAGAAGGACAACTATACCTGCAGCACTCCAACAATCAGGCCTTTATGGTAGAGTGGCAAACCGGAAGCCACTCCTAAGTAAAAGGCACATGGCAGTCCGCCTGGAGATTGCCAAAAGGCACCTAAGAGACTGTCAGGCCATGAGAAACAAGATTCTCTGGTCTGATGAAACTGAGATTGAACTCTTTGGCCTGAATGCCAAACGGCACGTCTGGAGGAAACCAGACACCGCTCATCACCTCGCCAATACCATACCTACGGTGAAGCATGGTGGTGGCAGCATCATGCTGAGGGGATGTTTTTCAGTGGCAGAAACTGGGAGACTAGTCAGGATCGAGGGAAAGATGAATGGAGCAGGGTACAGAGAGATCCTTGATGAAAACCGGCTCCAGAGCATTCTGGACCTCAGACTGGGGTGGAGGTTCGCCTTCCAACAGGGCGACAACCTTAAGCACACAGCCAAGACAATGCAGGAGTGGCTTTGTGACAAGTCTGTGAATGTCATTGAGTGGCCCAGACAGAGCCTGGACTTGAACCCGATCGAACATATCTGGAAGGACCTGAAAATACCTGTGCATCGACGCTCCCCATCCAACCTGACAGAGCTTGATAGGATCTGCAGAGAAGAATGGGAGAAATTATCCAAATACAGGTGTGCCAAGCTTGTAGCATCATACCCAAGAAGACTTGAGGCTGTAATCGCTGCCAAAGGTGCCTCAACAAAGTACTGAGTAAAGGGTCTGAATACTTTGTGAATGCACTGTAAGAGGCAATTCAGGTTGCTACTTAGACTTATGATTGACCAATCTGAATTTTAAAAAAAACGCTACCTGCAGGTCTCTGTCAAATATTTCAAAAAGAATGTTTGTGCAGCTTTTTTTTTATCAGCCTTTGAAGGCTTTCAAACCAACATCAAGGTAGTAAATATATGGGATGTGTTTGATAGCACATCAAAAAAGGAAGAAAATCACCATTCATGACAACAATGAAATGTTTTTGTGGGAGGAGGTGCATGGGAGGTGGTTCCAAAGGAGGGAGCTGGGTTGGAGGATAGGGCATGCAAAGCGGGATGCACAATAAACCAGGTGCATGAGAACAGTATGCTCACAGGTATAAATGCAAAGGGAAGGAGCTCCAAAGAAGGACAATGTTGCCTGATGCAGTGCTCTTATGACAGTAGACAATAGGTGCAGGAGTAGGCCATTCGCCACTTCGAGCCAGCACCGCCATTCAATGTGATCATGGCTCATCATCCACAATCAACCACAATACCATGGTTGATCATCCACATTCCTGCCTGCTCTCCATATCCCCTGACTCCGCTATCTTTAAGAGCCCTATCAAGCTCTCTCTTTAAAGTATCCAGAGAACCGGCCTCCACCACCCTCTGAGGCAGAGAATTTCACAGACTCATGGACAGGGTGCAATTTCTTGGTTTTGTGACCTTGTGACCTTGTGAATAGACAAAAATGCTGGAAAAACTTAGCGGATGCGGCAGCATCTATGGAGCGAAGGAAATAGACAACGTTTCGGTGACCTTGTTGCTCCAGTTAGTGGTAGATGTCTGCAGCCCATCACAGGACATGTTTACTGCTGGGTTTACCAATGGGCATATAGCAACTGGCTGCTCCCTGAACCTTTTCATCTCATCATCCCCCCTGAGTGCAGAAACTCTCAGCTAGCTTCGTGCAAAGGGAAGTTGTTGATGGTTCTTGGAAGAAAGGTAGTATACAGCATTGAAACAGGCCCTTCTGCCCTACTGCTGACCACTGATTCATGCTGATCATGTCATCTTCCTGAGCTTAGTCCTATTTGCTTGCATTTGACCCATATACCTCAAACCTTTCCTTCCCATTTACCTGTCCAATTGCCTTTTAAACATTGTATTGTATCCTTCGCCACAGCTTTCTCTGACACCTCATTCCATAAACCCTTGACCTTCTGTGTGATAAAGTGATCCCTCTCACTATAAACTTTATTCCCTTTCACCTATGCCTCTAACTTTAGACTCCAATTGCTCTGGGAAAGAGGGTGTGGCCATTCACAGTCTTATAACTAGAATTTCTTCCTATCTACTCATCCCATCTCTGAACAAAAATTTGACTGACAAAGCATTTTTCAACATTGTAGCTCATTCAATGTTCTAGCTCCCACTCCCTGAATAACTTCCTTCCATGCCTCCCGTTGTCATTGTTGTACAGACAATCATACATGTTAGTTTTCGTACCTGTATATTTCTCTGTAAATTAGCTGTGTTCTGGAACAAATGATCCAACTGGTACTTCATGAGCCTGCTGCATCAGGGGATCTCCGTTTCATGATCTTGTTCCATGTTGGTAAATTAATCAATTTGCCTAAATCCCTCAGGCTGATTTTCCTGCAATGCCACTTCCAAAATCTTTTGCTTTGTCTTGGCCTGGTTCCCACTCGTTATTTTAAGTTGCTCTGAATATCTCTCCCAATGCTGTCACACAGTTCCTTGCACTGCATGTGTCCCTCTCCTCTACTCTACTCTGTTGTCAGTCAGTTCCTCACACTGTTTTCAGCTGCACTGAGTCTCTCGCACTAAATTTAATATGTTTAAGGGTTCAGCTGAAATCAATAAGCAGCTTGAGCTATGCTCGTACAAGTTATTATGTCACTAAAACCATTTGGTGTTTTATGATCCTGCGATGAAGTGTAAATTATGTGTTATCTTGCATACAAATCTAGCATTACATGGCTCTAAAAGTGACACAAAATCTGGAGATATTTCAAGGTTACAATCTCATTTCTGGTTTAGATAACGTATCATTGACTGAAACTTCTCCCTTACGGCTTGAACATTACTTGAAGACTTGAGAGAGATTGCAGCCTTGTAGGCACTAAAAGAACATGCTTGTAAAACATTCCAAGCCATCTGCTGCTATGTGTAGAACCACCCAGCCAGGTGTGCGCATTTTAAGCCGAAAGAATGGACAATATGGTTAAATTGAGAAGCAAATGAAAATTAACCAAAATGATCCAGTATCCAAACCAATTGAAATTTATCATCAATTATTCTTAACATAGAAAAATAGAAAATAAATGCAGGAGGAGGCCATTCAGCCCTTCGAGCCAGCACCGCCATTCATCGTGATCATGGCTGATCGTCCCCAATCAATAACCCATGCCTGCCTTCTCCCCATATTCATTGATTCCACTAGCCCCTAGAGGTCTATCTCTTAAATCCATCCAGTGACTTGGCCTCCACTGCCCTCTGTGGCAGGGAATTCCACAAATTCACAACTCTCTGGGAGAAAACTTTTTTTTCACCTCAGTCTTAAATGGCTTCCCCTTTATTCTAAGACTGTGGCCCCTGGTTCTGGACTCGCCCAACCTTGCGAACATTTTTCCTGCATCTAACTTGTCCAGTCCTTTTATAATTGTATATGTTTCTATAAGATGCCCCCTCATCCTTTTAAACTCCAGTGAATACAAGCCTAGTCTATTCAATCTTTCCTCATATGAGAGTCCTGCCATCCCAGGGACCAATCTCGTGAACCTATGCTGCACTGCCTCAATCACAAGGATGCCCTTCCTCAAATTAGGAGACCAAAACTGTACACAATACTCCAGATGTGGTCTCACCAGAGCCCTGTACAACTGCAGAAGAACCTCTTTACTCCTATAATGAAATGCTCTTGTTGAAGTGTGATCTTTTGCTGATTGATGGTTGGTAAATCACAGACAAGCAATTCCTCATTCTCTCTCCACTAAGTTTATTGGTCAGATAATCAGACAATATTTGGTGCTTCTAATAAATTATTTCGAATTTTGGATGTAACAATATAGCTAAGTTAGATTATGGATCAGTTGGAAAGAGTAAGGTCAGAAAGATCAAGTTACTCATTGCAAAAGTTAGCTAACTGCTAAAAATAAACACAAACATCACTACTTCCTCAGGAGTCTAATGGGCCTGTCCCACTTAGGCGATTTTTCAGGTGACTGCCAGTGACTGTCAAGTTGCCGGCAGTCACCTGAAAAACTGGCAACTGGAACGGCGACTATCAGAGTCAGTGTGGGAGACACCCACAAACACATTGCAGGTGGGGGACAGGGCAAGGGGTGGGAGCACTGTCTGAAATTCACACGGTGCAAAGCCAAGGTGATACAGATACACACAACGATGAACAGGAAGGTTGGCGCTGTAATTAAGACGGTGAAAGCACAGTGTACGGTAAGTCCTTTAAAAGAGGGGGGGAGAGTGGAGAGAGGGGGGAAGTGGGGAAGAGTGGGGAGAGGGGGGAGAAGGGAGAAGGAGGGAGAAGGAGTGGAAACAACTTTTAAGAAGCCAGACAACTTTTAAGAAGCCAGAGATACACGGCTCTGAAGCTCGGCGGACAGTTAACATTACGAGTCAGTTATCCTTGGTTCTGAAAACTACTGCTTACGTTTTTTTTTCCCAATGAGCTAATGAAATTCACCGGTCAGCACCGGCTACAATCTACAAGAACCTACGAGAACTTTCGACCTCCTGGCAACCCAGTAGGATCTCCTGGAGACCCACCTACGGCACGAGAATTCTCGCTACGCTCCATGGCGGCTTCATTCTGGTCGCCGCTAATTTTCAACGTGTTGAAAAATTCGCGACGACCATAATGAGGTCGCGACTAGTTCCCAGAATGCGGTAAACTACTCACGACCATGAAGGCGACTCCCCGGCAAACACCCACGAACATGTGGTGACCATGTGGCGACTGCATAGTCTCCTGCAGTTGTCTAAAAAGTTGCCTAAGTGGGACAGGCCATAAGGAAATTCAGCATGCCGGCAGCTTCTCCTGATTCACCGTAAAAAGCATACTATTACATTACAGCTTGGTTTGGGAACTGTTCATAAGAAAGTGCAGAACATTGTTGATGTAGTCTCGTCCATCATATAGATTAGACTCCCCACCATTGTTATCATCTAAACTTCAATCTGCATTGGAAAATCAGCCAACATAATCAATAATCTTTTCCACCCCAGTCATTCCCTCGTACCCGCTTTCATTGGGCAGAAGATACAAAAGCTTGAAAGCACTTACCACCAGACTCAGGAAGAGTTCCTTCTCCTCTGTGACTTCTCCCATAAAATAATGTGTAGTCCTAATCTTCCAACCCATCTCAATGCGGACAATGAACATTTAGCCTGGAACTGTAAAGCTGCAAGGCTGAAAACTATGTTTTGCACTCTGGTATTTTTCTCTCTGCCCTTACTGTTGTACTTGTGTATGGGTTGATTATATTCATGTATAGTGCCATCTGATTTAATTGGATAGCATGGAAACAAAAGTTTTTCACTGTACCTCGGTAAACTTGACAATAATAAACCAATACCAAGAGAAATGTCAAGGTTGTGAGAAAATTATATATAGAAAGAACCAGCAGGTAATGGTACTAGAGTATTCCGCAATATTTACGATGCCTTTTCGAGAGGTCCAAAGCTGCAGGTAGTGCTCCCAATATACAGGCAAGACTGGGCCACATTTCCATTGGAAAGATATATTAAGCACACCAGAATGCAAAAAGGGAACAGGAGATTTGATACCAATACCCATTGACAGAAAAGACAGGTAAGTCTTAAAGCATGGGTGGGAAAAATAAGGAAGAAAACAGAAAAGAGTCACAAAGGAAACAAATAAACATAAACAAATAAAAAGGTACTAATTAAAACTGCATTTTAATGTATATCAAAGGTAAATTTGCTTTTGAATGGATACATTTAGTCACACTTTGAAATGCAAAACATTATTAGGATGGAAAGATGCGTGTAAAACAGGAAAAATAAATAGCAAGAATCTCCAACATGGAATGCTAATGTTTTCAGTCATATTATGTTTCTTTGAACATTTAATTGCGGTATGCAATTCTACAATTAGTCCAGCCACCCGGGGAGGAAACACACAGCAAGGTTTGTTTGGGGACAGGGGTGGAGGGAGGGTGGGAGGGGGAGCATCACCAATGAATACAGTGTTGAGAGAAATGATCTGAAAATTACAAACCAATAATGTTTTGAAGATAAGTACATACTGGTCTGCCCTACAGGGCAATGAACAGACCCTTTCTCAAAATGTGAAATCAATTATTATTTGCTTTTCAATTATTATAATATTTAATTGGTACTCCAAGCCTTATTTCCTCTGGAAAGATAAAATGAATGCACGAGAATGCAAAAAGGGAATGGTAGGCGATGCTTCTGTATCTCCTCTGTATCTGCCTCCAACGCTACCTCTGGCGATGTATTCAGCATCCACCTCTCTCTATGAAATACTGCTCAAAAAAAAAAATAGCATTGGAGAATTTAAGTGCACTGAATAAACCCCCAGGAACTGATAACTTGCATTCCAAAGTTTAAAAATAACTGATTGTCATTTTCCCCCAAAATCCTAGAGTTTGGAATGGTTCCAACTGGAAGGTAGCTAATGTAACTTCACTACCCAGGGGGGAAATGAGAGAGGAAACAGCCTGATGTAAGCTATAGGGAAGATACTGGATTTAATATTAAGGAAGTGGTAATGGGGCATATGCTATATAATTATAGGACTAGGCAATATCCATATGAATGTATAAAAGGAAAATCATTCTTGACAAATCTGGGATTTTTTGAGGTTGCCATTTAACAGAATAGATAAGGAGGACAGTTGATATATTGCATTTAATCATTAAAAAATAAGCCTCCTAAGATATAATAAAACCGAATTAGAGTATTATATTGAGGATAATATTGCAGCCAATATATTGGATTGCATTAAGAATGAATACATGGGAAACAGAGATTATGAATAAATGTGTCATTGTTAGATTGTTACACATGCACCTGTTGTTCAAAAACTATATAAATGATTTAAATGAGGGAATCCAGCATAATATACCCAATGTCTTGATGATACAAAACGGTCACAGTTTGAGATGTGAGGGTAATGTAAAGGCAGGCAAAGTGAATGGGCAAACATAAAGCATTTGGAACATAAGATGGGGAAATGCGAGGCCATAAACAAAGAAAAAAATGATGCGGTCAGGTTCAAGTTCAAGTTCACATTTATTGTCACTTAACCAATGAAGGTACAGTGAAATTTGAGTTACCATACAGCCATACTAAGTCAAAAGAACACAATACACACATAAAATAAAAATTTACTTCGGAGTCACGTGAACCCGTTCAGCACGCATGCGCGGCATTACGTCCAACAGAGCAGCAGCGGCACAGCGGGAGTCGGGCTCTCCCGCTATGGAGGTGAAAGAACGAACCGTCAGGTAAACTGACGTTGGTTTCCTTCACAGGGAGCCTTCTGCTGTCCGGCAGAGAAGAAAGGCTCTGCAACAAACCTGTCCCCCGCTCGACTCCACGGAGGAGCGTCTATCTGGGGGGGCAGCAACAGAACAGACCTGTCCCCGCTCGACTCCATGGAGGAGAGTTTTCATCAGAGAGGCAGCAACGGAACAGACCTATCCCCCGCTCGACTCCACGGAGGAGCGTCCATCTGGGGGGGCAGCAACGGACAGACCTGTCCCCGCTCGACTCCATGGAGGAGCGTTTCCATCGCGGGGGCAGCAACAAGGCGGTAGGACCGCTTACCCAGCGCTCCGCTATCCTGACACCGCGCTGAGCCCAGCCCCGCTAGCGCCTAAGCAGCGGGCTGGAAGTAACGCCACGGAGGCGGCCAGCCGGTGGCTCCTACTTATCGGACGGGACGTTTTTCCACCCGCCTGGGAGGAAAGACAGCCGCCTGCACAGATCTGCCCCCCGCTTGACTCCACGGAGGAGCGTTTCATCTCACGGGGGCAGCAACAAGGCGGTAGGACCGCTTACCGGACAGTCCGCTACCCCGACACCACGACCGAGCCCAGCCCCGCTAGCGCCTGAGCAGCGGGCTGGATGTAAAAGCCAAGGAAGAGGCTTTCCGGCCGGTGGCTCCAACTTATCGGACGGGGCCGTCTCTCCACCCAGGCGGGGGAGAGACAGCCGCCTGAGCCGCATGGAGCGGCTCTTGGAGCAGGAGATCCAGCGAGGTGCACCCCAGGAGTGGCGCTCTCGTAGAGGGGGTCAGGCTCTCCCTCCACAGTGCCTTGTGGACTGTCCATTGCTTCCTCCTTTCCAGAGGATAGCTTTGGTGACCAGGACTGGGCTGGTCAAGAACAGGGGCAATGGCTGAAGATCTTGGGAGTATGCAAGGGGTGCAGGAACAGGAAGAGCTGCTAGGTGTGGTGGACAGCTATACCTTCGAGCCTGCACCGCCATTCAATATGATCATGGCTGATCATCCAACTCAGTATCCTGTACCTGCCTTCTCTCCATACCCCCTGATTCCCTTACCCACAAGGGCCACATCTAACTCCCTCTTAAATATAGCCAATGAACTGGCCTCAACTACCCTCTGTGGCAGAGAGTTCCAGAGATTCACCACTCTCTGTGTGAAAAAAGTTCTTCTCATATGTGGAAACCCCACATGCAGGAGGCATTAAAAGCCTGATGACAGCCATCGCACAGTTTTTTCCTCGTTCCATGGACAAATACGGAGATGACCACAACCTTCGTAAACAAGTCATAAGACCTGCCATAAAATCATACATTGCGGGGTTGTGCAAACCCCAGCCACTGAGCCAGACCCACTGCTCTATGGCAAAAACCTCACAAAGCAGATGAAGGACATGCAAGAGGTTTTACCAAACTTTCGGCTCATGAGGGCAGGGCCGGGACGAGTAACCAAAAACAGTAATTCCTACGCAGCAGCACCCCATCGCATCCATCAGTCAACGTCTACCATATCGGACTGATGAAAGCTCGGGGTCCGCATCTATCACCGAAAATCTTCTTTAGACCAGGGCCCAGAGCGGACCCCATGGAAAATGTGCCACCCCCCAACGTCACCGCCACGTCAGAGGACGTGCAACACTCGTTGGACCGGCAGGAAACAGAAGAATACCCAGAACCATGGAGGTAGGTGAGTCTGGTTCCTACCAGTATATAGAGCATACCAACACATGGGAGTCTATCACGAGTGATCAGTATATACTAAATGGCATTAGTGAATACAATTCATACTAGAAAAATTGCCACCAGGCCAACATTCACCCCAGAGGGTATTTTTTCCTCTCTCCGTTAAAGAAACAAGAGGGACAAGCTGAACTGGTGAGAATAATTACAAAGGGTGTCATGGGGAAACCTGAACCCTTGCAATTCGTATCAAATATATTCACTAAACCATAAAAAGATGGCGGATGTCCCATCATCATTGGCTTAACTTCACTAAATATGTTTGTTAAGTATATACATTTCAAAATGGAACCGGTTGTTAAAGGCAAACAACTAAATTCCAAAGGATACCTCATGGCAAGCATTCATCTTAAAGATGTTTACCATTTAGTACCATTCACAAGGATCATCGCAGATACCTGAAATTTAACTGGATGGGGCAGCTATAGCAGTTTAAAGCGTTACCCAATGGGCTCACATCAGCCCAAGAGTGTCACCCAGACACTAAAACCAGCTCTGGCAATATTCAGAAGACAAAAACATGTTGTCATGGCATATCTTGATGATATCCTAAATGGTAGGCAAGACCATGAATTTGACTATGTTAGCTGTTCAGCTACCAAAAAGTTATTCGAAACCCTGGGGTTGTCTTACATCCAGATAAATCTAAATTGAAGCCATCCTCTATCAAGGACTTCTTGGGCTTCACAATTAATTCAGTCTACGTGACTGTAACATTGCCAAGAGACAACATAGTTGAATTGGCACAATCGTACAACAATTTAATGGTCAACAAACTACCAACTACTCGACAAGTAACAGAGTAATTGGGATAATGGTAGCAGCATTTCCAGCTACATAATTCGGACCTTTGCACCAAAAACGACATACAGGTCATTATGATCATTTCATGAAGTTACCCACTGAAGTAATATCAGAACTACAGTGGTGGGCAAAAAACGTTTGTCATAGTTTCAGCCTATTATCATCACTAACCCTACGTCAGTTATCCAAACAGATGCCAGTGCTCAAGACTGGGGAGCACCTAACTCTATATCCAGCACGTAGTAGATGGACTAACCCAGAATCATCGTTACCACTTACACTGGGCATTAATTATCTAGAGATGTTTGGGTGACTTTTTATGGTTTAAAACCATATGCATAAATATGCATCACTTGCATGTACGGTTATAAATAGATAATACTACGGTGGTGGCCTACATTAACCATATGGGCGGCATACAATCGATATCATGCGACAAGTTGGTCAATACAATTTGGCAATGGTGTGTCCAAAGACATATTTGGCTATCAGTAACTTACGTACGAGGTAAGCTAAATACAGTGGCAGACATCAGATCACGTAAATTTAATGACAACATCGAATGGATGTTAAAACCCCAAAAATATATATTTTTCACAAAAGTTATCAAGCAATATAACCATATAACAATTACAGCACGGAAACAGGCCATCTTGGCCCTACAAGTCCGTGCCGAACAACTTTTTTTCCCTTAGTCCCACCTGCCTGCACTCATACCATAACCCTCCATTCCGTTCTCATCCATATGCCTATCCAATTTATTTTTAAATCATACCAATGAACCTGCCTGGCAATATGGCACGCTATATGGCACGCTAGATATCGATTTATTTGTATCTAGGCTAAATCACCAGGTACCTATGTATGTCGCTTGGGAACCAGACCCTGAGGCAGCAGTGGTAGATGCATTTGCGCTGGATTGGCGATATTTTTCTTCTATTAATTTCCTCCCTTCTGCCTCATCAGTCGGGGGCTACGCACAGTACAAATGGACTCTGCTTCAGGTATTTTGATAGTACCCGACTGGCCTACACAGCCATGGTTCCCAATACTCCATGACATGGTTGTTGGAACTCCGATGGTATTCCCCAGTGACCCAGAATTATTAACACCCAGTGTTGGGCACAAGCCACCCGTGCCATGAGAAAATCAAACTCCTGGGTTGCAGATTCTGCACAAACCACTTCTGGGACTGGGATTATCATAACAAACCATCGACACCATGTCAGCATCCCTCTGAACATCCACTAAAAAACAGCACTTGTCCAGCATCAAAAAATGGGAGAAGTACTGCTTGGATACGGGGACCACCTACTCAACCGCTACAGTTACCAACGTACTGGAATTCCTGGCGAACCTTCACCACGATGAAGGACTTCGGCTACAGAGCCATCAACACAGCTAGAAGTGCCCTGCCTGTCTATTTAAAACCAGCTCCAGGACAACAGTCCATGGGGTCCCACCAGCTGGTGGTCAAACTAATGAAGGGTATTTACAACTCTAACTCCTAGACCAAGGTACACCCATATATGGGATGTCAGTGTGGTCCTGACATACCTCAGGGGATGGCCACCAGCCAGACCCCTCACCCTGAAACCATCTATGCTCAAAACACTCATGTTGATGGCACTTGTAACTCCACAGAGGGTCCAGTCACTACACCTATTGCGATTGGGCACCATGCTCACAGCTCCAGACCAGATCTATGTCATTCTCCAGGGAATGATCAAACAGAGCAGACCAGGAACACCTAATCCAGTCGTGGAATTCCGGGCGTACCCGCCAGAAACACAGTTATGTGCCATGACCCTATTATCCTACATAGACACAACCAAAATATTCGAGGGAGATGAAAAGCCTTGTGGGTCAGTCATAAAAAACCTTATGGTCGGGTGACGAGCCATTTTGAGATGGCTCAAGCAGGTGCTAAAAGCTGCTGGGATATAAATTAACATGTACAAAGTTCATTCCACCAGGGCAGCATCCACGTCGACGGCTAAAAGAATGGACGTGCCTATAAACCACATCCTGGCTACAGCAGGATGGTGGGGGGGAAAGACCGTTCAGAAAATTTATAATAAGCCGTTGACAAAACCTGTTTTATTTGCAGGAAAGATTTTACAGACTGCAAATATTTAATTTAAGCCCAGGGGAGCAATTTAATTTCTTTGTTGTTATTGGTAAAAAGTACCATTGTGTTTTTCTACAAACAGATTCATTGGTTGATTACGATAACACACTTCCTCCCTCAAAGACTTTGGCAGTGATGTAGTAATAACTGTTACACGGTTTGAAATCACAGAGCTTTGAAATCTTCACGGAATCACTCACGTTACTCCGAAGTAAAATAGTAAGATTAAAAGAGAACTTACCAGTTTGAAGTTTGATCTGTATTTTATGAGGAGTTACGATGAGGAATTACGTGCCCTCCGCTCCCACCCTCAATAATATGGGTCAAGTTCATAAACTGATTTCTCCTTATCTTTACTATGTTTACTTCAATAACTGTGTCTATCTGTGATTCCACACCGCTGCTTTAAAGTATGCCGCGCATGCGTGCTGAACGGGTTCTTCACGTAATCCCTCATCGTAACTCCTCATAAAATACAGATCAAACTTCAAACTGATAAGTTCTCGTTTAATCTTACTATTAGATGGTCAACGGAGGCAAGGACCTCAAATTATCCCGTCTCCAGGCCGCTCCCGACGGCCCGCAACACCCGCAGACTCCGGGCCCCGACTCTGCCCTGCATCGCCTGCCCGAGTCCCGCGACGCCATCTTGGCCACGAGGAGCGCCTTCAACACTCACCAGGACGCCGCCTTCACCGACCTCCACGTTGATGCTGCCGCCGCCGACCCTCACCTGCCCACCGATGACGCCCAGCCTCGCCGCTACGGTAACTCGGACTTTCTTCTCCCCGCCGATTCCTCCGACCCTCGCCGCTCTCTGGGACAACCTAGCCTCATCGCCGCACCGGGCCTACCCTACGCCGCCGCCTCACCGGGCCTCCCCAACAACGCCGCCGGACCCGACCTACCGGGCTACCGGGCATCGCCGCCGGACCCGACCCCGACCCACCGGGCATCGCCGCGGGACCGGGGCCTTCCCAGCATGGCCGCTGCACCGCACCCCGCTCATCTCGTCGCCTCCCCGGGCTGGCCGAGCCTTGCCGCCGCGCCGACCATCCACCCACCGGGACCTCCCACACATCGCCCGCGGACCCCGACTCAACCGACCATCGACGCCGGACATCGGGTCCGCTGACCCGCGCCACTGGACTCTTACCATCGGGACCGCTGACCCGCGCCACTGCACCTCCCTCCAACAACCCACAGCCGTCGCCTTACCTGGAGCCTGGACTCTCCACTGGGCCTGAAGCCCTCACGCTGCTAACTCCCACTCTCCTGGGTTTGACTCCACTGGGTCCTAGTGCTAGTCGACCCAGCCTGGTCTACCTCAGTGGCAGTTCGACTGAGTCTCCTCCCCCCACCCCCTCTAACTGTGTGGCCCCTGCCCTTCCCCACCCACACCACAGCCCTCTCACCCCCCCCACCCCCTGACCACCCACACACCCCCCCACCACACATCGCCTCGTCCCCACCTGCCTTCCTTCCGGCCCCAACCCCCATCCCTGTCGAGTGTTCACCATCCCCCCCGACCTCCCCCTCTCCAACACCGAACGGTCCGTCCTCAACAGAGGTCTTACCTTTGTCCCCCTCCGTCCCCACCTCAATGAATTCCGCGCCCACCACGACTTGGAGCGCTTCTACCGTCGCCTCCGCCTCACAGCTTTCTTCCATGGGAAGGAGTCCTCGCCCCCCACTGATGACCCCTTTTCCCGTCTCCAACGCACCCCCTCCTCGTGGAACCCCCCTCGTGGCCAATTTCCGGCTTTAGAACTTTTTATCAATAACTGCCGTCGCGACATCAACCGCCTCAACTTCTCCACTCCCGTCTCACTCCAATCTCTCACCACAGGAACGTTCTGCCATCGACTCACTCCGCAACAACCCAGATTTGGTTATCAAACCCGCTGACAAGGGAGGTGCCGTGGTAGTCTGGCGCGCCGATCTCTACAAAGCTGAGGCCACGCGCCAACTATCGGACACCTCCTCCTACTTACCCCTGGACCATGACCCCACTGACGAGCACCAGGCCACCATCTCCAGCACCATCACCAACTTCATCCACTCCAATGCCCTACCCGACCGAGCCTCCAACCTCATCGTTCCCCAGCCCCGCACAGCCCGATTCTACCTTCTCCCTAAAATCCACAAACCTGATTGTCCCGGAAGATCCATTGTCTCCGCCTGTTCGTGCCCCACCGAACTCATTTCCAAATACCTTGACTCCATCCTATCACCCTTGGTTAAATCCCTCCCTACCTATGTCCAAGACACCTCAGACACTCTCCGTCGTCTCCGCGCATTCAATTCTCTAGGCCCTCACCCCCTCATCTTCACCATGGACGTCCAATCACTATACACCTCCATCCCCCACCACGATGGTCTCACAGCCCTCTGGTTCTTCCTCGACCAGAGAAGCAACCCATACCCAGCCACTGACACTCTCCTCCGCCTAGCGGAGCTGGTCCTTACCCTCAATAACTTCGCGTTCGACTCCTCCCACTTCCTCCAAATACAAGGCGTAGCTATGGGCACACGCATGGGCCCCAGCTATGCCTGCCTATTTGTAGGTTACGTCGAGCAATCCTTGTTCAATACATACCAGGGCCCCATCCCCAACCTCTACCTCCGCTACATCGACGACTGCTTTGGTGCCACCTCCTGCACCCGCACACAACTGACTGACTTCATCCACTTCACCACTAATTTCCATCCGGCACTGAAATACACCTGGACCATTTCCGACACTTCCCTACCATTCCTTGACCTCACTATCTCCATTGCAGGTGATAGACTTCTAACCGACATACACTATAAACCCACTGACTCCCATGGCTATCTGGACTACACTTCTTCCCACCCTTCTTCCTGTAAGGACTCCATCCCCTACTCCCAATTCCTCCGTCTACGCCGCATCTGCTCCACGGATGAGGCGTTCCACACCAGGACATCTGAAATGTCCTCACTATTCAGGGAACGGGGGTTCCCCTCCTCCACCATAAATGAGGCTCGCACCAGGGTCTCTTCCATACCCCGCAACACTGCTCTCTCTCCCCATCCCCGCACTCGCAACAAGGGCCGAGTCTCCCTAGTCCTCACCTTTCACCCCACCAGCCGTCACATACAAAAATAATCCTCCGTCAGTTTCGCCACCTCCAACGTGACCCCACTACTCGCCACATCTTCCCATCTCCCCCCATATCTGCCTTCCGCAAAGACCGCTCCCTCCATAACTCCCTTGTCAATTCTTCCCTTCCCTCTCGGTCCACCCCCTCCCCGGGCACTTTCCCTTGCGGCCGCAGGAGATGCAACACTTGTCCCTTTGCCTCCCCCCTCGACTCCGTTCAAGGACCCAAGCAGTCGTTCCAGGTGCGACAGAGGTTTACCTGCATCTCTTCCAACCTCATCTATTGCGTCCACTGCTCTAGATGCCAGCAGATCTATATCGGTGAGACCAAGCGGAGGTTGGGCGATCGTTTCGCCGAACACCTCCGCTCGGTCCGCAATAACCAAGCTGACCTCCCGGTGGCTCAGCACTTCAACTCTCCCTCCCACTCCGCCTCCGACCTCTCTGTCCTGGGTCTCCTCCATGGCCACAGCGAGCAGCACCGGAAATTGGAGGAACAGCACCTCATATTCCGTTTGGGGAGTCTACACCCCCGGGGCATGAACATCGAATTCTCCCAATTCTGTTAGTCCTTGCTGTCTCCTCCCCTTCCTCAGCTCCCCTACTATCTCCTCCCACCCTCCAGCCTTCTGGCTACTCCTCCTTTTCCCTTTCTTGTCCCGACCCACCCCCACCCCCGATCAGTCTGAAGAAGGGTTTCGGCCCGAAACGTTGCCTATTTCCTTCGCTCCATAGATGCTGCTGCACCCGCTGAGTTTCTCCAGCTTTTCTGTGTAACCGAGGAAACTTTCCAATGACTTTATAACAAACCAGTCGTTGAACCTGGAACATTTGCAGAAACAAATTTAAGTTCTGTAATATAATTTACCCCATAAATAGGGGCAATAATTGGTGTTAATATATTTATCGTTGGGTTTCAATACCGTATTGATGTCTAATGATGTTAACTCTATTCTCCCCATGATCAAGGCAGATGTGATGCATGGACTCGTTTCCACGGCATGAAATCACAGAGCTTTAAAATCTTCACGTAGCCACTCACGTGACTCCGAAGTAAAATAGTAAGATTAAACGAGAACTTCCCAGTTTGAAGTTTGATCGTTATTTTATGAGGAGTAACGTTGAGGGAATACGTGCCCTCCGCTCCCACCCTTGATCATATACTCAACTGGTATCTCTTCTCTAATCTTACTCTGTTTAGTCATTACAGTTATCTGTGATTTCACACCGCTGCTTTGAAGAATGACACGCATGCGTCCTAGCGGGGTTCTTCACGTATTCCCTCAATGTTACTCCTCATAAAATAACGATCAAACTTCAAACTGGTAAGTTCTCGTTTAATCTTACTAGTTACCATAAACATCCACCACATTGGAATCAACATTCCCCACTGTGATGGAAGGCAATAAAGTTCAGTCATCTTCCTCCTTTGTTCTCGTCGGGATGATCGAAACACCGACGTAGGGACGGATCAGCATGGAATTCCCTAGTCGGCCGCTTCTTACCGGAGACCGCGGCTTCACGGTGTTAAAAGTTTACAGGCCGCGCGGTCGGAGCACTTCTCCTGGCGATTATTGGCAAAGGATCGCAGCTCTGTGATGTTAAAGTCCGCGCCTCGCCTGCAGCTTGAAGCTCCACGCTGGTCTCCAGGAAAGGCCGCAACAATCCAGTTGTTAGGCCACGGGGGGAAGGGGTGGAGGCGGAGATGAGACTCTGAGAAAGTCGCATCTCCATCGAGGTAAGTTACTGAAAAAAAGTTTCCCCCTGCTCCGCTTCTCCCCACCTCCCCCCACATAAAGTTACCAAGAAACATTGAAACACATTTAAAACATACTTAAAATAATAAAAACAGAGAAGGGATGTGACAGACTGCTGGCGAGGCAGCCAACCCTTCCTCTTCCCTGACTGCACTAACCCCTCCCACCCAAGCCCAGTGCAAAAATATTCTCCTTCCATCTCCCACCAGCCTTGTCACTTTTCTCCTTTTCCCTTACCCATACTTGTCCTTCCTGAGTCTTCCATTTCCCTATTATCACCCCTTTTTCCCCACTACCCATTCCAAAGCTGTAAAAACTTCCTCAAGCTTGACATTTTACTCCTCTTATTTTTCTTTTCTTTTGTCTCCTTTGCACCCCTATCCTTTGTCACTTACTCCACCCATATTCCAATCACCCCCTCACTTGTATCGAGCGATGACTTGCCAGGCTTTGCCCCACCCCCACCTCTCTTTTCCAGCAATTTCCCCTCAACTCCATCAGTCTAAAGAAAGCTCCCAACCCAAAATGTTACGTGTTCATTTCCAGCACAGATCCTGCCTAACCTGCTGAGTTCTTTCAGCACTTTGTTTTTTTTGTCCAAGATTCCAGCATCTGCAGTTTCTAGTGGTTGCAGCCATACAATTTGTTATGCTTACAGGTTGGTCACATCCTGCACTGCCTATGGGTTTGTGGAGGGACTCTTGTTGCAGAAATTGAATCAGTTATGTCTGCAAAAGGGTCATTGAGTGACCGTGTGCGGATGTGTCAAATTAATTGAGAGCACACAACACCTTAGATGTGAAACTGCAAGAGTTAGAACAACATCAAAGAGAGCAATACTGAAACAGTGGAGACTCCAAATGAACGTTCAGTTGCCTGAATTGTTATCGGTATACCTTTCCATGTCCATTCACAAAGGTGCTTTTCTTCCCAGTGGGGTCTTAATGGCCAAGCTATCCAAAACCACAAAGAACAAGTTACATCTATAGCCCCACTCCTCCATTATGAGACCTGTTCTCTCACAAGAAGGTAAGCTCCACAATAAACTACAATCACAAATTCAAATTGTTGCACTTTACAATGTTTAAAATCTTTGCTTGTATGACATGGAAGTGAAATGGATTTCACATTGGGGTCCCATATCTATTTTAAATCTTGGGGTTTTTATTCTTGACTCTAGTTTAACTGTAACTCATTCATTTGGATTTAATTGAATTGAATACTTTATTGTCACATGTGACAAGTCACAGTGAAATTATTTACTTGCAAAGGTATTCAAATAGTCACCGTTAAAGGGTGCTTACAAAGTTACAAATCCCCCCTTGCCAATTCCCCCGTTGTTCCTGCACCCCTCCTCCCTGTCATGGCGGTCCCTCCACGCCGGGTCCACCTTTGTTCCTTCCCTTGGCAGCGACGTCCTCACTTCCGTATATCCGTCCTCATCCGTTGGTCGGTGCCGTCATCGACCGCCGCACCGACCTCTCCAACAATGCTGCCGGGTCCTCTCCATCCGCCTCCGTGGCGCCATCCCAGGCTCCAGCCACGGTCTCTGTTGACCCAGGCACCGATGGCCGCAAGCTCCGTCGACCCGCGAGGCTCCACCTCCGACCTGCGAGTTTCTGACCCTTGAGG
Source organism: Leucoraja erinaceus (assembly GCF_028641065.1). Taxonomy (NCBI): domain Eukaryota; kingdom Metazoa; phylum Chordata; class Chondrichthyes; order Rajiformes; family Rajidae; genus Leucoraja; species Leucoraja erinaceus. The sequence continues at coordinate 45,528,634 of NC_073379.1, forward strand.
TCTAGGCTCCAACCCATGAGGCTTGGCCCATGAGGTTCCACCGGCAACCCGCGAGGTACAGCCGCCGGCCTGCGAGGCCCTCCCTCCGACTCAAGAGGTTTCCGGCCAGCGAAGCCTGGCCCGCAAGGCTCAACTGCTGGCCCACAATGGTATATTTTGTCTGGACAAGCGCTCACAAGCAATTTATAGCCCATGTGGGATGTTTTGCAACACAGGAGAGCGTAGTCTCTGCTCGTTCCGAATGTAAAACGACAGGCTTTGTTTGAAGATGTGGAAAAGTAGAAAGACACCAGAAAGTGTTCTAGGTACACTTATAGAAAGCCATTGGAGAACAAAAGGAAAAGGAGAGGTGGATTCCATTCTACTACCCCTGTCCCACAATTCAATATCTATACATAACTAAAACTCTGATCTTGTGCTCGTACGGTTTGCGCAGATTTTCTATTTGAGCAAAAATGGTACGCGATAGCACTACGGTTACTCGTCATTCTCCTGTGCTGCAAGTGAAATAAGTTTTGTTCCGATCAGTGGCATATTGTAAAAGCTAATGAGGTTTAAAAATATTTAAAACCGCACGTGCGCAGATTCCGTCAGTCAGTGCCATGCAGATCAGTCTATTCTCCTGTTAGTGAATGCCATGGCCAGGATGGTGATGCCCCTTCCTGCCCCACCGGTGCAGCCTGTCCCGCCTCACTCACAAACTCCTCTTTCCCCTTCTCACAGTAACTTATCTATCATCTCCCCTACCACTAGCGGCGGCCGTGGGGGGGAATGGGGTTCAGTGGAGGCCCAGGGGAGGCCCTGGTCCAGTTTCTCTCTCCCTCATCACTGACCCCTCTGCTCCGCCCGCCCTCTGCGGCAATAGCGGTCCTGTGGTCCCTGTGGTCCTGCCCCCCTCCCCCGTGGTCCAACGGCAGCAGCGAGCAGTCAGGCTGGTAGGTGGGTGGGCAGGGCAGGGATGGGCCATGCGACAGCTAAGCCGGAGTGGGCAGAGGGAGGGTCGGGTTGCAGGGTGGCCGATCATTTTGCGTAGAGTTTGAGTAGCTCACACACACACACACACACACACCACCACACACACACACACCCACACACACACAAACCACAACACACACACAGACAAACACCCCGACACAAGACCACACACCCCCCAAACACCACACACAACACCACACACACACCCACACACACACACCCACACACCACACACACACCACACACCACACACCACACACCACACACCCATACACCACACACACCACACACCACACACTACACACCACACACCACCACACACACACACACACACATACACACACTCATTGCAACCTACTCAAACCAACAAGCAAACGGAATCTCTACGACACCTAACAATGAATGAACCACGGAAGAAGGTACTGCAGATGTTGCTTTTTATGGATGGAGTGAGGGAGTGACTGAGAGTGGGGGAAAGGAGAGGGAGGGAGAGGGGGGAGAGGGAGGGAGAGGGAAAGAGAAAGAGGAGAGGTGAGGGATTGAGGGAGGGGAGGAGGAGGGGAAAGGTCCTGGGGAGGTGATGAGGGAGTATGGGGGGATTGAGGGAGAGGAAGGTGTAGGGAGGGAGAGGGGAAAATGGGGGAAGTGAGGAGAGTGGGGGAGGAGGGGGAATATAGCGGGAGGAGGGGGGAGTGGGGGAGATAGGCAGTGGGGAATAGAGGGGGGAGAGGGCAGTGGGAAGGTCAGGAGGGATAGTGGGGGGGATAGGGGTAGGTGAGCAGTGGGGGATAGAGGGATGGGAGGGGGTAGGGGAGGGGAGAGGGAGTTATGGAGGTAGTGACTGAGGGTAGGGAAAAGGAGAGGGAGAAGTGAGGGTGGGATGGGGGGGGAGGGGGAGAGGCAAGAGAAGAGGGAGGGTGAAGAGGAGGGGAAGGAGTGCTGGAGGATGGGGGGAAATGAGCCGTGCCTGCACAGTTGGGCGCTATTCGTGAGTGGTGCAATATTGGGGGGCCAGGTTTCATTGGGGGAATAGGTGAGTGGTGGAATATTGGATTGGGGAACGGGTTGCATTGGGGGATCAGGCATCCAATGTGACATGACCCAACGGGTCCCACTTAGTCTAGTTGTTACTAATCTTCAACTTCTATTGTACTCCATTGCTAAATATGAGCTTTCCTTCAATTTGTGCAGAACTCAAAATCCATCGAGGCCTCAGTAACCACCAATAAACACCCATTGCCCTCCAAGGATGACAAAGATTTAGAGCACTGTGAGTAAAACATTTCTCCTCATTTTAGCTGACCCCTTATCTTGATATGATTCATCCTTCTGGACGCTGCACTTAGGGGATGCAGCATGTCACCCTGTTGTGCTTTATCAGAATCTTACATATGTCATTTTAAATAAAATCACATTCCATGCTATTAGTTTTCCAATGTGTATGTCAGAATTCTTATGTGATACTTCTGGCATCTAAGACGTTATCTTGGAGAAAGGAAAATCCTTCCTTGCGGTTTAGACTCAAAAACTCTGAGCTCAAAGCTGGCTTCCATTGTTCCATGCCAGACATTAATTGTCAATAAAATGCACCACCCTATCTTCAATTCATCGACTAATGGAATGTGTCCATAAACACCTTGAAAAACAAGAACAAACTACAGCATGGCCCTTGAGTGTGCACTGCTGTTCAATTCCATTTAAAGGCTGATCCTTAACCTCAACTCTACTTTACTGCCTGGTTCCTTTATCCCTCAACATGCTCACAGTCTAAAGGAAAATCTATCAATCATTTGCTGTTCTGAACAGAACTTCCCTTTGGAATAGAAAATACCAAAGATTCAATCCTGAGTGAAGAAATTTCTCTTCTTCTTCCTTCTAAATGTTCTACCCTAAATCATGTGGCCATGCTACCATTTCTGGATGGTACCTGTTTTCTTAATGTTCGGCGTTTGATGTACAAGGGCATCAAGCTCATTCTAAATGGCAATATTTAATAATCTAGTGCCATTTAAACCAAAATAATTGGCAAATACTATCATTTTGGGTCTTCCTCGCAGTCTAATTTGGCAATGAGCTTTCTGACATCAACAAACAATGCATTCAATCACTTCATCTCTGTCAGCAATATAGGTTAGAAATAACTGAGACCTCAGCACTGAACCTCAGTGAACTCTGCTGCTAACAGCCTTGCCACCTGAAAGTGACAAATTCATTACTATTCTCTGTGTTCTGTTCATTTATAAATCTTCCTTCCTTCTGAAAATGTTATATATGGACCATTGACTTACTGTCAGAATGAAGGTAATTGTGAAAGGCAGTGCTAGCAGTAAAGTTCTTAGGGCCCTACCCATATTCTCTCCTGACATATCAATCATTCTGCATGGTAGGCTGCTCTGGAAGGTTAGATCACATGGGATCCAAGGAGAGATAGCTGAATGGATAACAAATTGGTTCCATGGAAGGAAGCATAGAAACATAGAAACATAGAAAATAGGTGCAGGAGTAGGCCATTCGGCCCTTCGAGCCTGCGCCACCATTCAATATGATCATCCAACTCAGTATCCTGTACCTGCCTTCTCTCCATACCCCCTGATCCCTTTAGCCACAAGGGCCACATCTAACTCCCTCTTAAATATAGCCAATGAACTGGCCTCAACTACCTTCTGTGGCAGAGAATTCCAGAGATTCACCACTCTCTGTGTGAAAAATGTTTTCCTCATCTCGGTCCTAAAAGAATTCCCCCTTATCCTTAAACTGTGACCCCTTGTTCTGGACTTCCCCAACATCGGGAACAATCTTCCTGCATCTAGCCTGTCCAACCCCTTAAGAATTTTGTTAGTTTCTATAAGATTCCCCCACAATCTTGTAAATTCTAGTGAGTACAAGCCGAGTCTATCCAGTCTTTCTTCATATGAAAGTCCTGACATCCCAGGAATCAGTCTGGTGAACCTTCTCTGTACTCCCTCTATGGCAAGTAAATCTTTCCTCAGATTAGGAAACCAAAACTGTACGCAATACTCCAGGTGTGGTCTCACCAAGACCCTGTGCAACTGCAGTAGAACCTCCCTGCTCCTATACTCAAATCCTTTTGCTATGAATGCTAACATACCATTCGCTTTCTTCACTGCCTGCTGCACCTGCATGCCTACTTTCAATGACTGGTGTACCGTAACACCCAGTTCTCATTGCATCTCCCCTTTTCCTAATCGACCACCGTTCAGATAATAGTCTACTTTCCTGTTTTTGCCACCAAAGTGGATAACCTCACATTTATCCACATTATACTGCATCTGCCATGCATTTGCCCACTCACCCAGCCTATCCAAGTCACCTTGCAGCCTCCTAGCAACCTCAACTGGTCTGTAATTCCCAATTTTCTCTCTCCCTCCCTTTTTAAAAAGTGGGGTTACATTAGCTACCATCTAATCCTCAGGAACTACTCCAGAATCTAAAGAGTTTTGTAAAATTATCACTAATGCATCCACTATTTCTGCAGCTACTTCCTTAAGTATTCTGGGATGCAGCCTATCTAGCCCTGGGGATTTATCTGACTGCAAGGGACCTACATTTGTTTTAACTAATGTAAATATATTTTCTCTTCACGTATCCATAAAAACGTTTGCAGTCAGTTTTTATGTTCCCTGGCAGTTTTCTTTCATAATCGATTTTCCCTTTCCTAATTAAGCCCTTTGTCCTCCTCTGCTGGACTTTGAATTTCTCCCAGTCCTCTGGTAGGCTGCTTTTTCTGGCTAGTTTGTTTGCTTCATCTTTTGTTTTGATACTATCCCTGATTTCCCTTGTTATTCATGGATCCACTACTTTCCCTGATTTATTCTTTTGCCAAACTGGGATGAACATTGTTCTAGTTAATCCATGCAGTCTTTAAATGCCTTCCATTGCATATCCACAGTCAACCCTTTAAGAATCAATTGCCAGTCTATCTTGGCCAATTCACGTCTCATACTCACAAAGTTACCGTTCTTTAAGTTCAGGACCCTTGTTTCTGAATTAATTAAGTCACTCTCCATACTAATGAAGAACTCAACCATATTATGGTCACTCTTGCCAAAAGGGCCACGCACAACAAGACTGCTAACTAATCCTTCCTCATTACTCAATATCCAGTCTAGAATAGCCTGCTCTCTCATTGGTTCCTCTACATGTTGGTTTAGAAAACTATCCCACATACATTCCAAGAAATCCACTTCCTCAGCACCCTTGCCAATTTGATTCACCCAATCTATATGTAGATTGAAGTCACCCATTATAGCTGTTTTACCTTTGTTGCACGCATTTCTAATTTCCTGTTTGTTGCCTACCCCAACTCCACTACTATTGTTAGGTGGCCTGTACACAACTCCCACTAGCATTTTCTGCCCCTTAGTGTTTTGCTGTTCTACCCATATTGATTCCACATCCTCCAAGCTAATGCCCTTCCTTTCTATTGCATTAATCTCCTCTCTAACTACCAAAGCTACCCCAACTCCTTTTCCTTTCTGTCTATCCCTACTGAATATTGAATATCCCTGGATGTTCAGCTCCCAGCCTTGGTCACCCTGGAGCCATGTCTCCGTGATCCCAACTATATCATAGTCATTAATAGCTATCTGCACATTCAACTCATCCACCTTATTATTCTCCAACGGGAAGAAGCCGGGGACTCAGGTGCCGACTCACCATTGCCGTCGCGGAGCTGGCCGAGACCGGAGCGGGTGGAGCGGTGGAGGAGCGCTGCTGCTGCTGCTGCCGCTGCTGCTGCTGTTGCTGCCGAGTCGGAGGCTGCTGCTGCGGGTCTGCGGACGGCGGGAACCGGGAGCCCGCGGCTCCCTGGAGAGAGACCGCTTTTCGGGGCTCCTGCAACGGCGACTTCCCCCGCCCGAGTTGCGGGGTCGAAGAGCTCCTGGAGCGGGGCCTAACACCATTGCCCCGCGCGGCTGGAACGGCCGCGGGACTTTGCGAGCGCACACCGGGGGTTCCAACACCAAGACCCGGTGTGCGACCTCGCACCACCCGGCGTGGCTTCAATGGCCGCGGGACAATCGCCATCGCCAGCCGGGGGCTATGACTTTGACTCTGACATCGGGGGGAGGAGAGTGCAGTGGAGAGATAAGTTTTTTTTGGCCTCCATCACAGTTATGTGATGGATGTTTATGTTAAATGTAATTATGTTGTGTCTGGGGTCTATTTGTGTGTATTGTATGGCTGCAGAAACGGCATTTCGTTTGGACCTCCAGGGGTCCAAATGACAATTAAATTGACTCTTGACTCTTGACTCTTATTACAAATGCTCTTTGCATTGAGACACAAAGCCTTCAGGCTTGTTTTTACAACACTCTTACCCCTTATACAATTATGTTGAAAAGTGGCCCTTTTTGATTTTTGCCCTGGATTTGTCTGCCTGCCACTTTTACTTTTCACCTTGCTACCTATTGCTTCTACCCTCATTTTACACCCCTCTGTCTCTCCGCTCACACATTTAAGAAACCCTTTCCCTTTAACTCCATCCTCGACTATCCCATTTGACACCCCACCCCCCTATTCAGTTTAAAACCACCCGTGTAGCAGTGGCAAACCTGCCTGCCAGAATGCTGGTCCCACACCTGTTAAGATGCAATCCGTCCCTTTTGTACAGTTCCCCCTTACTCCAAAACAGATCCGTGGTCTAAGAATCTAAATCCCTGCCCCGTGCACCAGTTCCTCAGCCACACATTCAGGTCCCGTATCTCCCTGTTCCTGCTCTCGCCAGTACGAGGAACTGGAAGCAAACCGGAGATAACAACCCTGGAGGTCCTGCTTTTCAGTATTTTTCCAAGCTCTCTAAAGTCACGCTGCAGAATATTCATCCCCTTTCCGACATCGTTTGTGCGGACATGCACTACCACTTCCGGCTGTTCACCTTCGCCCTTGAGGATTTTCTGCACTCTGTCTGTGACATCCTGGACCAGGAAGGCAGCACACCATCCTCGAATCCCGTCTGTTGCCGCAGAAACCCCTGTCCGTACCTCTCACAATGGAGTCTCCCACTACAATGGCATTGCCTGACGTTGGCCTCTTTGGTTTTGGCTCAACAGCCCTTTTTGCTTCGCAAGCCAGTCCGCCGCTCAGTGTGTTAACGTCTTTTGTCCCGACAGCTTCTAAGTGGGTGAACCTGTGCACAAGAGGTACAACACCCGGGGACGTTTGCATTCCATGCTTCACTCCCTTTCCCACCGTCACCCACCTTCTCTCTTCCAGTACCTTAGGTGTAACAATCTTACTGTAGGACTTGTTGAGGTACGACTCAGTTTCTCAGACAAACCTGAGTTCATCCACTTGCTTCTCCAGTTCCCCAACACGGTCCTTCAGGAGCTGTACCTTGATGCAATTCTCACATTTGTAGCAGCCAGAGGCACCAGCAGTGTCCTTGACCTCACACATAGTGCAAGCATCACACTGAATCAGCTTGCTTGACATCTCCTTCTATTGTCTCTCCCTCTTCAGCGTTTTGCGTAGCCTCCTCTCCTCAGTCTCCTCGCCGAAAACTCTCGAGCCAAAGACTCACACTTTTCTCACAGGGCACTTCTCACTCACTGCCGCTCGCTAAGAGCCGTCTTGCTTATATTGACTGATAAATTGCCTATTTTACCAATTTACAAACAAAATTCCTCAGTTTTCAAATGTTTTCCCCTCTCTGACTCACTTCTAACTCTCCTCCCCACTTGGGCTAGGGCCAATCAGTGTTTTATCTTGCTTGTCTTTGTTGCTGTTGCTTCCAAATCCACAGCAGCTTCCAAATCCACAGAAGCGTAGGGTGATGGTGCATCTTGGACTGGAGGCCTGTGACTAGTGGTGTGCTTCTGGGTTCAGTGCTGGGCCTGTTACTGTTTGTCATCTACATCAATGATTTGGATGGGAACATACAGGGCAAGATTAGCAAGTTTTCTGATGATACAAAAGTGAGTGGTGAAGTGAGTTGCAGATAGTGAAGATGGTTGTGAAAGATTGTAGCAGGATCTGAATTGATTGGCCAGGTGGGTGGAGGAATGGTTGATGGAATTTAATACACTGAAGTGTGAGGTGTTGCATTTTGGGACATTGAAGCAGGAAAGTTGAGTTGAGGTAAAAGAACACCTGTTCTCTTATGAGCAGACACAATGCCAAATGAGAAACAGAACTCTTATTTTCCTTCCTTAAAATGGCAATAGGCATCAATATTAGCATTGCTCACTGATAGTCATCATGACTTACCTAATCTGCAAACTTAATACCGTCATCAATTGCTCCAGATGCCGCTCCAAACATCCAATTGTCCACAGAGCACCCAAGCTCTGCAAAGGCCGCATTAAAGGATTTGTGGCTTGCTTGGGATTTGGAAGCAGATATGACTCAGAAAAGAAAGAACAACTCTATCACTGGCAGGGACTTCCTCAAGGATTTATGATGCCACAGAATTCTTCAAACATCTTTTTGTTTTCTGAAGCACCTCTCTCAGTCGATTGCTTCCATTAATTAGACCCCTTTTTGAGGATTCTATTCCCATAGGCTACTCATTTCTGCATGAGTGTTCATTCGCTCTGCATTTACAATTTACAATTTCTCTATCGTACATTTGAACATGGAATCTTCAGCTTTGCCCTTTCATCACAAATAAATAATTTTCCATTGACCTTGGCTCTCCTTTGGGAAAGACAAAAAAAACCTCACTTTTTTCATTCCCAAAGGAGTGCCAAGGTCAATGGAAAATTATTTATTTAACTAACTATAGTTTTGTTTCAGTAAAATACAAATAGAGAGAGCGCTGTTCAATCATGGAAATTAAATGCTCGATTCAAGAAAATAGTGTGAAGCGGATCATTTATAGGGGACCCAAAATCTGATTATAAAAGATTCTCTTATGGGTTACCAACAAGTAAAAAGCACTTGCTGCAAAGAGCACGATGCAATCAGACTCATCAGATTCTTCCTGCACCATCAGAACTTCAAACCAGCGCGTGCTGCCCTCAGCACGGCTGCTATGGAGAGGAGACGGTTGCCTACCTCTTTGCAGAGTGTAGATTTGCAAAGAGAGTCTGGAGAGGTTTGCAAGGGACTCTGTCACGGTTTATTCCGAACAGCTCCGTCACAGAGGACTCTGTGATTTACGGCCTGTTACCAGGGACGCATTCAGAGACTGACATCGAGTGCTATTGGAAGGTCATCAACTTGGGGAGAGACGCTCTTTGGTCTGCCCGAGCATTGTTGACCACTCAGCGGAGCAAGATGTCTGTCGGGGAATATTGCCGACTGGCCCGCTGCAGGCTGCAGGAGTACGTGCTGAGGGACGCACTGAAGCTTGGTGAGCCAACGCCAAGGCTCGGTGGGGGAGGACTACAGTCTAGGGTCCTTCCGCTACTGGACATGGGAGGCAGGGTGTATTGGAGATGCCCCTCAAAATAAGAGAAGGGATTCCACATCAGTGGCCCACTTGAGTGGCAAGGGTGCAGGAGACATTTGTGACATTTGAGCAATGTAGGTAAACAGTATTGAATGTTGTGAATAGCCTCTGAAAATGTTGGATGAATATTTGCACTGTTCATGTATTGTATATATTTATTACCGGAATAAAGTCTATTTTGAAATTTATAAAAAAGGTGAAGCACTGCAAGAGGTGCAAAAAATGAGTAAATTATCAAACAGTGTCAATGGGAGATTTCAGCATGCTAGAATTGACAATGGAAAAATAGATTAGAAGATAGAATAGATTAGAAATAGATTAATACAAGTGGAAGGAAAGTAAATTGTTCTGAAAATGTGTATAGGACACCTTTCTTAATTCACCTTTCTTAACGGTAATGGAAGCAATGGTAAAAATAGCTTTATGGAATTAAAGGAGCATAAGCAAACTGCCTTTCATAGGGAGAACATTTGAATTGTGGTAATCATCCTCAGCAAAACCAAAATATTACAGATGTGAGAAATCCAAAATCAAACAGAAAATGTTGGAAATACATAACAAGTTGGGCAGCATCTATGAAGCAAGGAATAGAGTTCATGTGTCAAGTTATTGGTCCATCAGTCTGAAAAGTAATCTTATTTTCCTTACAAATGCTACTATGTCTATTATTTCTGATCCATTTTGTGTGATTGTGATGTAATTTTTCTGCAAAATAACAAGTAAAATGAAAGATGCCTTACTGGAAGGCAGCTAATTTCAGTGATTGAAAGGAAAACAAAAGTTGAGCAGGAAGATGATAAATAAGCAATGGGATTCTTCATGATGGAGATAATTTGTGTTAACATCAAGCGTACTAAAAAGGAAGAAAGATTTGTCATTCCTAAAGGGCCTGTCCCACTTGGGCGACCTAATCCGCGAGTCCTGGCGAGTTTGCATGGTCGACACGAGGTCATAGGAGGTCTTCGTAACTCTCCTTCATGCTTGAGAGTGGTCTCTGCGTACTCGAGGCCTCAGCTAGGTCGCGGCGGTTTTTTCAATATGTTAAAAAAATGTCCGCGAGTAAAAAAAGGTTGTTATTGAAAAAATATATACTTTTTTTACTCGTAGGTTTAGTCATAGTAGGTTGTAGTAGGTCAGCATGTTAGTCATAGATAGTCGAGGGTAGTCAAAGGTAGTCAAATTTAGTCATAGATAGTCTTCATCATAGTCAAAGGGAGGTTGAAGGAGATCGAAGGAGGTCATCTTCACTCTCCACTATTCGGTGTCCAATTTTCCCGAAGTTAGTCGTAGCTAGTCGTAGCTAGTCGAATCTAGTCTTCAACATAATTGAAGGAGGTCGAAGGAGGTCTTCTACATAATCGAAGGAGGTCTTCAACATGTCATTTGTTCAAACTCTTCAAAACTCGCCAATTAGGTCGCCCAAGTGGGACAGCACCTTAACGAGATCCCTGGATGACAAAGGGAGGAGAAATTGAAAGGCAGTTTATGGTAAATATGGATGTAGTTTATAATAGAAAAAAATATAAAAACAAAACTTAGAGAACAGAGGAAAATGATTAAAAATACATGGGCAAACAAGAAAAATGAAAAATATATAGTATAATCAAGAATAAAATATATTTTATAAACACACTAAAAGATAAGTTTAGATAAAAGAAAACTGTTTCAGAGTACAGTTATAAAAGGAAAACATTGAAGTACCAAATTAGTTCATTAAGTTATAGAGAATCATATACAGCATGGAAACAGGCCCTTTAGCACAACTTGCCCACACCGGCCAACGTGTCCCAGTTACACTAGTCCCACCTGCCTGTGTTTGGTCCATATTCCTCCAAATCTGTCCTATCCATGTACTTGTCTAACTGTTTCTTAAACATCGAGATAGTCCTGCCTCAACTACCTCTTCTGGCAGCTCATTGCATACACCCACTACCCATTGTGTGAAAACAATCTTTCAAGAAATTAATAAAGCTGGCTTTGCATTTGAGGAGAAAGGGCCAGAAATATTTAATTGGATCAAGATAGAAAGAAAGGTTTCAAAGTTTCAAGGTCAGTTTATTGTCACATGAACCAATTAAGGTACAGTGAAATTTGAATTACCATACAGCCGTACTAAGTGAAAAGCAACAAGACACACAACCACATAAAAGTTAACATAAACATCCATCACAGTGGATTCCACATTCCTCACTGTGATGGAAGGCAATAACGTTCAAGGATGTGATAAACTGGTAACACACAAAGCAAATAATTTGTCTTGTCCAGATTGTTGATACTGTATAAACTGATGCACACCTCACAGAAATCGTGAGTAAAATGTTTTAATCCTTCGTGCATATACGTGGTGTCAGAAGATATGATGGTTAAAAATCCTATGCCATCATTTAACACTGCTGAATAATAAACCAACAGAATGACAACAGGAGAATCAGAATAATTTTGGAAGCAGGACAATCCAAGATTTTCACTGAACATGTAAGATAATAAGGGGCAACGATGCAAAATAATTAAAGTGGATTGTGTCAGATTAAACTGATTGAAGTTATTGACGAGGGTAGTGCTTCAGTATTTCCATTAAGATGATTGATAGATAATGTAGTGGTAAAATGAGTAATTTTATTGATGCGGAAGCAATGTATATGGATTTCCAAAAGACATTAATGATAACTTGGTTATATAACTGGCTTTTGGAAGTGAAGCATAAACCATTGCAGAATGCACACTTTTTTTCTGACAGGAAAGAAGAATGCAGTGAGGTCTGCTCTTAATCAACTAGCTTTCTTAATAATGGAGATGCCCGACATTTGACTCCAGAGCATAACATTTTGAAATTGGCACATGGTACAAATCTCGGCAATGCAGACTTCAAGTGGGCATGGTAGTACTGATGAAATATGCAGACTCATTACAAATGCAACATAATGTGGACAGATGCACTTTGTGAGTAACATTAAGACTTGGTTAATATTAGCTAAACAACAAGAGCTCAGCAATTTAAATGATTGTAGCTAATCTGCCCTAGGTCTCATGCCCTCCTCTCTACAGTGCATTCAGAAAGTATTCAGACCCCATCACCTTTTCCACATTTTGTTACGTTACAGCCTTATTCTAAAATGGATTAAATTCATTTGTTTTATCATCAATCTACACACAATACCTCATAACATAAAAGCAAAAACAGTTGTTTAGAAATATTTGCAAAGTAATTAAAAATAAATAACTGAAATATCACATTTAGTATTCAGACCCTTTGCTGTGACACTCAGAATTGAACCGGTACATCCTGTTTCCATTGATTATCCTTGAGATGTTTCTACAAGTGGATTGGAGTTCACAAGTGGTAAATTAAATTGATTGTACATGATTTGGAAAGGCATACACCTGTCTATATAAGGTCCCGCAGTTGACAATACATGTCAGAACAAAAACCAAGCGATGAAGACGAAGGAATTGTCCGGAGACCTCTGAGACAGGATTGTGTTGAGACACAGATCTGGTGAAAGGTATAAAACAATTTCAGCAGCATTGCAGGTCCTGAAGAGCACAGTGGTCTCCGTCATTCTTAAATGGAAGAACTTTGAAACCACCATGTCTCTTCTTAGAGCTGGCCACCCGGCCAAACTGATCAATCTAGAGAAAGGAGCCGTGGTCAGGGAGGTGACCAAGAACACGATGGTCATTCTGGCAGAGCTCCAGAGTTCCTCTGTGGAGATGGGAGAAAATTCTAGAAGGACAACTATATCTGCAACACTCCACCAATAAGGCCTTTATGGTGGAGTGGCCAAATGGAAGTCACTCCTCAGTAAAAGGCACATGACAGCTCGCTTGGAGTTTGCCAAAAGGCTCCTAAACAAGATTCTCTGGTCAGATGAAACCAAGATTGAACTCGTTGGCCTGAATGCCAAGTGTCACGTCTGGAGGAAACCAGGCACCACTCAGCACCTAGCCAATACCATACCAACGGTGAAGCATGGTGGTGGCAGCATCATGCTGTGGGGATGTTTTTCAGTGGCAGGAACTGGGAGACTAGTCACGATTAAGGGAAAGATGAACGGAGCAAAGTACAGAGAGATCCTTGATGAAAACCTGCTCCTGAGCATTCAGGACCTCAGACTGGGGCAGAGGTTCTCGTTCCAACAGGACAATACCCCTCAGCACACAGCCAATACAACACAAGAGTGGCTTCATGACAAGTCTGTGAATGTCCTTGAGTGGCCCAGCCAGAGCCCGGACTTGAACCCGATAGAACATCTCTGGAGGGACCTGAAAATAGCTGTGCATCGACGCTCCCCATCCAACCTGACAGAGCTTGAGAAGATCTGCAGAGAAGAATGGGAGAAATTACCCAAATAATGGTGTGCCAAGCTTGTAGCGTCATACCCAAGAAGGCTTGAGGCTGTAATTGCTGCCAAAGGTGCCTCAACAAAGTACTGTGTGAAGGGTCTGAATACTTATGTAAATGTAATATTTCAGTTATTTATTTTTAACTACTTTACAAAAATTTCTAAACACCTGTTTTTGCTTTTTCATTATGGGGTATTGTGTGCACATGGATGATAAACAAAAATGAATTTAATCCATTTTAGAATAAGGCTGTGACGTAACAAAATGTGGAAAAAGTGAAGGGGTCCGATTACTTTCTGAATGCACTGTATCTGTTCCTATAAGCCTTACAATACTGATCTAACAACCACAAATATTTACCTCTTCTTTAAATAGCTCCAATCATAGGTAATCAAAGACCATATGGGTAAAATAACTTGCATGACCTGTAATGCGGAAAATAACCTTGCACCACGCATAGCAGCTGCCGAGAGATGGGCACACTACCAGAGAGAGCGGAGAAAGCAGATAGAAAACTTCTAAAGGCAATTGGATATGTGATTGCCAAGCATCAACTTTCAGGACTTCATGTATGTAGAGTTTATTTAAGGGGCTGGTGTAGGAATTTAAATTGCTACTAAATTGGAACATTGAACCGTCGAGCACAGGAAGTTTCTTTGTCACATAATGCCTGTGCTGAACATGATGTCAAATTAAACTAATCTCCCCTACCTGCATGCACTTCACATCCCTTCATTTTGTACATATTCAGACATATTTCTAAAAGCCTCAAATGCCATTATTATATCTGCTTCTATCACCAGCATGTTCCAGGCATGTGTTGAAATGTTGCCCACTATCTCCTGTAACCATTTTCCCTCTGACTGCAGAAAAATGGAGTGAAAAAATGGGAGCAATCATTTGTTGCCTGAGACAATGCTAAATAATCCTGCCACTGAAATCAATACGCATCAATACAATTGTGTGGCAACGAGTTAAGCAATTTTGTTGGAACATTTGTCTAAGTCGTTAGTCTTCTCATTAACCAAGTAATGCAAAACCTCTTCTGGGGTAGCAATCTTTACTGTTAGACAGGAAGTCATGCAGGAGTTGTGCACAAATTGTAATTTGATGCTTCACTGAGGGAACACTACATTCACACAGTTGCCAACTTCCAGATAAGACTTAAAACTCATTCCCACTCCAGGCCTACCTCAAAACCTAATTCGAGTGAATTCAAAGAAGTATTTCAAAGTATTCCTTGACCAATACCAAAAAACAAAAAAGAAACAAAAATAACTGGAATTAATGTAAGCCTATACTAAAACCAAAAAAAAATGCTGGAAACACTAAGCAGATCAGGCAACATTTTGGAGAAAAAAAAATGGAGTCAATTCTTCAGTCCTCAGGATTTAGCATTGAATTCAACAATTTCTGATCACCAGGTTTTACGGTTTAGAACTGGCCAGGCCATCAGCTGAAGAATGGTCCCGATCCGAAACAGCACATCCATATTTACCAGAGATGCTGCCTGACTTGCGAAGTTACTCTCGCACATTCCAGACTGATACAGATAAAAGGAATTGCAGATGCTGATTTACACAAAAGGGAATATAAAGTTAGTCTTGCACTTTGTGTCC
Source organism: Leucoraja erinaceus (assembly GCF_028641065.1). NCBI lineage: Eukaryota > Metazoa > Chordata > Chondrichthyes > Rajiformes > Rajidae > Leucoraja > Leucoraja erinaceus. The sequence goes on from NC_073379.1 coordinate 45,543,985, forward strand.
TTTTGTGTCCTGCATCTGCAGTTCCTTTTTTTCTACATCAGCCTGGAATGTTAAACGCTTCTCCCTGTGTAAATGGGAAGCAAAATAGTGCAGCTATTGGAGCGTTATCATCCTCACAGCACCGGAGACCTGGGTCCATTCCTGACCTCCAGTGCTTCCTGCGTGGAGTTTTCATGTTTTCTCTGTGACTGCGTAGGTTTCCCCAGGGTGCTCTAGTTTCTACCTATGTCCCAAAGATGAGAGGGTTGAAAGGTTATTTGGCCTCTGTAAATTGTCTCAAGAATGTACGTGAGTGGTAGAATCTGGAGGAAATTGATGAGAATGTAGGGATTAAAATATATATATATATATTATTGAAGATTAGTGTAAAAGCAATGTGAAGATTGGCATGTTGTCTAAATGGCCTGTTCCTGTGCTGCATGAAAGTATAACTCCAGATGCTACTTGACGTTTTGAGTATTTCCAGGATTCTCCAATATTTCAGAATTTCGAAAGTGTTTTGCTTCATCAACCAGCATTTATTTTTCCCTTTTTTTTTCTCTCTCTACCACCTTTTCCTGCATGCAGGATTAACCAGCCTTCATCACTTTTTCTCATCTGGCACCATCATCACTAATTGTGACTCGGCTCCTTTTGATCTCCACACTCTCACAAACGTTCCCTTTTTCTCTCCACCTCTCCAGCTTCATATCCTAGTTAATCCATAAATTTGACTTCCAGCTTTTCTCAGCTATACTGAACAATCGGCAAACGGAAACATCAAATCTGTTTCTCAGAGATATCTGAAAAAGGATCCTGAAGTGTAATATCACCAATCCATATCTTCCAGAGATGCTGCCTGACCTACCAAGTTCTTCCAGAGTTTGTTTTAATCCACATAATGCTGTCTGGTTTGCTGAGCACTTCCAGCCTTCTCTGCTTTTGTAGCATAAAAAATAAGTATTCATGATTTTGGTCATGACTTCATGTTTTGTAAATTGGAATGTACTTTATAAATACAAGTTTTTGTCCTTAAATTAAAATAGTTATTTCAGAATATGTAAAAAAAATCACAAATGGAATTGTTGTACTCTGCAGATTGTGATACAAATAACAAAACGGATGTGTCTGCATTATTGAGTGCATTCACTTTACTTAAATAGTCTTCATTACCTTATCCATCATTTTGCTAATAGGGAGAAGCAGACTTAAAGAGTAAGAAAAATTCAGAATAGCAATTTGCTGTGAGATTGTAAAGCTTGCAAACAGTGCATAAAGAAATATTTGCAATTTTGCTCATTTAATAGAAAAAAGAAAATGATTTAAAGTGCTTCCTTTTAGAATAGGAAATGGGTTAACAGGAAGATGGCACAGAGAGTAATTATAGATGGAAACATACTTAAGAAAGATTTTGTGAAGTTTGATAGTATTTGATCAGTCATACAATTATTTACGTTACTTTTTGATTTATAAACATTTGTAGAACTGTAGTACATCATAGATCTTGTATAATACAAGATTGTGTAATTTCTCATTGACTCTCTCAAATATATTCAACCTTTCCAGTTATCTCAGTTTCACTGTTCCACTTGCGTAATTCTAATCTTAAATGCCCCATCAACAGCGGCAGATGTGTATTCCATCTGCATGCACCCTCACAGTCTGATTTATTCCCCATTTAATAAATTGTTAGATTTTTGGATATTGGGGTATCAGGGGATATAGGTTGATAAAGAAAAGGTGGTGATGAGGGAAAAGATCAGGAGCAGCCTTATTGAATCAACAAGTAAACAAGATGGGACAAAATTCCTGCTTCTGTTTCTTATTTACTCTGTGACTACCATTAAGCCCAAGGAGCAAACTTAGCCAACAGAGGCGTGTAGAAGAGTGAGCCAGGAGCAGCAAAGAGTAATCCTAAAAATGAGAAGCCAGCAGAGGAAAGCTACAGGTTAAAACTACTGGTATATTTAGTAACAGAGATACAACATTACAGTTCAGTAATCCAGCAAACAATAGATCAAAGCATTGAATTTGTGTAATATAATTTGCTAATGTCAGCGCAAAATTAAATAACTAGCTCGTAAGGAGACCCTATGATCAACCAGTTTCTCAACGAAGGGAAATGAAGCAAGGAACACCTGGATAAGTAGTCTGATAATATGAATAACAACATTTCAAGAATTTATTATAAGGATTTGTGACAGGGCATTCAGAAAATCACCATAAGGTCAGGCAGGGTCAAAATGATGACAGTAGGTGAAAGTGCAGAGGAGATTTATAAGGATGAGAATTTGACGAGGAAATGGGGTGGGGTAGGTTTCTTCAAAACAGAGAAGACTGAGGGGAAATCAAACAGAGGGGTTTGAAATTATGATGCAACTAGATGGAATAAGTAGGAAGCAGAGGAGTGACAATGTTTAATGTCATTGATAGCAGGATTAGAGGAGAGATGAGGATTTTCTTTTCACTCAAAGGATGGTAGGAGTCTGGAACTTACAACGTGAAAGAGTGGTAGAGGCACTCGTATTTTAAAAATACTTGGATGTATGCCCGAAAAGCCGTGATCTGCAGTGCTACAAATATGGTGCTGGAAAATGGAATGAGGCCAGATGATTCGTTATTGATCAGCAGGGGCTGTTGGGTTCAATGGTCTTTTTTTGTGTCATAAATTTTAATTGATTTTATTATTTTAATCTTTGTTTATGAAACACTAATCCAGAGAAGTGACTTAGCATTGTCCTCCAATTCAAAAACATTTCCGCTGGAGTCATACCTGTATTTCCCACATTCCCTGAATGAATACTCAGATGACATGATATTACAGTCAGATACATTTTGGTTTAGTTTAGTTTAGTTTAGTTTAGTTTAGTTTAGTTTAGTTTAGAGATACAGCGTGGAAACAGGCCCTTTGGCCCACTGGGTCCGCACCGACCAGTGATCCCCGCATATTAACATTATCCTACAATGGGGACAATTTTTACATTTACCAAGCCAATTTACCTAACATGTCTTTGGAGTGTGGGAGGAAACTGGAGATCTCGGAGGAAGCCCATGCGGTCATGGGGAGAATGTACTAATTCTGTACAGACAGCAACCATCGGGATCAGAACCGAGAAAGGCAGCAACTCTACTGCTGCCTCACCGTGCCGCATCATTTGCTTCACTTGCCTCTTGCTTTTTCTCCAGGAGCACTGGAGCCACACACACACTAAATGAACAGTTTCTATATTTCACCCAACTATGATTCATAACAGCTTTGAACTCAGAACACTGCATCCACATGCCAACAAAAGGAATGAAACACTTCAAAGTTGCTTGAAAACCCAAACTAAAACTTTACAGAAATGTTCACATTTACAAGTTCCTGTTTAAGCACAAATAATGACGGATTTAATTAAATATGTAAACTTGCTTATAGAAGCATCAGAATAGTTGTTATGAAAGAACAGTAAATCACATTATCAATTATTTCCCTCCCAATGAATGCTGTATATTGAGTATTTCCAGCATTCCATCTTTAACATTATGTTGTTAGTACGGTAAAGAACAAGGTCAGCAATTTATCTCATCCTTTATTGCCCTTCATATGATAATGATGAGCCACCTTCTTGTGTTGCTGCACCTCCAGTGTAAGTGCTTGTAAAATGATATTGGTTCGACCCAGCAACAATGAAGTTTGGCAAGATATTTTTTCAGCAATATGGAGGAAAATATGTCAATGTTCCCATAGGTCTGTTGGCCTTATTCTCCAGTGATAGAGGTTGCGGATTTGGGAGGTGATGTCAGAGTACCCTGAGATTTTGTAGGTGGCACTCATTGCAGTGACTGTGAGCCAGCGGCAGCAGATTTGAATGGTGACCACGGTAGATGGGGCACAAATCAGTTGGCTGCTTTGTTAAACTTAAACTTAAGGAATTAACCTTCTTGAGTGTTATTGGAGAATCACAAATTCAGGCACGTGAAGAATATTCCATTACATTCCTGACTCAAGACTTGGAGGTGGGGCAGATGCTTTGGAGTATCAGGAGGTGAGTCACGCATTGCACGAATCCTAGATTCTGGTTAACAGTGTCTATGAGTATGCTGATAGATGGTGACTTTGCAATGGCGATAGCATGGAATATTAAGAGTAGATGGGTACACTTGCCTATATCTTGTCTGGATCCAACCACATTCAGATATGGATTGCTTCATTTGCTGAGAAATTGTGAATGGAATTGAACATTGTGTCATTATCACTTCATATCTCAAGTTTTCTTCCACCACCAGTTCAGAAGCGCAGCCCCGGGGCCTGAGATGATTGATGTCCATCAACGATAACTTTTTTCCTCATGCAAGTTTTAAATCCGAGCATGGGACTGTGCAACTGAATGGTCCTGGTGAAACCCAAAACAGACATTGGTGAACAGGATATCAAAGGGAAAATGTTGGTTGATAGTCTCATCAATACCACACTCGATCAATTTGCTGATGATTGGGAGTAGTCTGAGCAGTAATTAGCCGATTGGTTTGTCCGATCTTTTGTGAACAGGACTTACACAGAGCATTTTAACATTACCAGGAAAATGGCATTGTTGCAACCACTGCTTAACCAGTGCCTGCCAACTAACGCCACTGAATTTCAAGTAGTCATAGTCATGTAGCATGGAAAAAGACCCTTCGTCCCAACTCATCTATGATGACCAAAATGCCGCATCTGATTCCAATTTGTCTGCATTTGACCCATATCCCTCTGTTTTTCCTATCCATGTACTTGTCCAAATGTTTGTAAAATATTGATATTTTATCTACCTCAACTATTTCCTGTGGGAGCTCTTTCCATGTAAGTGTCATCTATCCACTCTCACAAACCTATGCTCTCTTGATTCCCATAGCCTAGGTAAAAGTCCTGTACTCTCACTCCATATATGCCCCTATAAAATCGAAATTTACTATCCTGCCTTCCAAAGGGTAACATCATGGCCTGCCCAACCTGTTCCTACATTTCAAGCCCTCCTCCAGTCCTGGCAACAACCTCGTAAATCTTCTCTGCACTTTTTACAGCTTTCTTTCATTCATTTGTTCTAGATCTCTCCACAACATCGTCCATATCGCTCCTTTCCCTTTCCCGTAACTTTCAACCTGAAGAAGGGTATCAATCCGAAACGTCACCCATTCCTGTCCTGCTGATTTACTCCGGCATTTTGAGTATCTTCGAAGAACAAGCTTTGTTTAATTGATAGCTTTGTGGCTTTTATGGTGTACGCATACACTAGAGCCTGGAGTGGCTTCTATAGACAATAGACAATAGGTGCAGGAGTAGGCCTTTTGGCCCTTCGAGCCAGCACCGCCATTCAATATGATCATGGCTGATCAACCCCAATAAGTACCCCGTTCCTGCCTTCTCCCCATATCCCCTGACTCCGCTATTTTTAAGAACCCTATCTAATTCTCTCTTGAAAGCATCCAGAGAATCTTTCTTCCTCCTAGGAATGAACTGATCCTGCACCTTCTGTACTATTCCTAGAAACACCTGCCATTTTTGTTCTACTGTCATCCCTGCTAGTGTATCTTTCCAGTCAACTTTGGCCAGCTGCTCCCTCATGGCCCCAGTCCCCTTTATTCAACTGCAACACTGACACCTCCGATCTACTCTTCTCCCCCTCCAATTGTAGATTAAACCTGACCAGGTTTGTAGATTAAACTTGGTCACTGCCTCCTAATGGCTCATTAACCTCGAGGTCCTTTAGCAAATCCAATTCATTACATAACACTAAATCCAGAATTGCCTTCTCCCTGGTAGGTTCCAACACAATACAGAGACAAGTATTAGAGACAAGTATTAGGAATTCAGTATTGAGCCCTACAGTTGGCTTGGCGTGTCATTAACGCATTGCAGACTGCAAGCTTTTTATGAAGGCCAATGTGATATTTTTTATGTGGCCTCATATAAGCTTCTTCTTCATTTCATCACCGGGCGGCGCTCATAATGGCCGCCTTACCAGCAGTCTGTCTTGTCCCTTCTCTGTTTTTATTATTTTAAGTATGTCTTGAATGTTTGTTTTAATGTCTCTTGGGATGTTATGTGGAGGGTATGGAGTGATCGGGGGAAACCTTTTCCTGTCACATTCCTCAATGGAGATGCGATTTTTCTCTGTCACATCTCCGTCCCGCCCCCCCCCCCCCCCCCCCCCCCCCCCCCCCCCCCCGTCCCCCACCCCTGCAGCCTACAATGTGGAGTGGCGCGGCCTTTCCTGGAGACCGGTCTGGAGTTTCAAGCTGCAGAAGCGGCGCGGACTTACAATTGCGGAGGCCAGCATATTTGCCGAGGATGGCCAGTGTTGGAACTCCGACCGTGGGGCCTATGGACGGTAACACCATGAAGCAGTGGTAAGAAGCGGCCGACTCGGGAGCTCTATGCTGCGGAATGTTCCGATCCGTCTGACGCTGTAGTTTTGATTATCCCGACGAGAGGCCTTGAACAGCAGACCGTTGGCAATAGCAAGTGCGGAGGGTTCAAGGCCTTGACCACGGGTGAACAAAGGAGAAAGGTGACTGAACTTTATTGCCTTCCATCACAGTGAGGAATGTTGATTCAATTGTGGTGGATGTTTATGTTAACTTTATTTTATGTGCTGTGTGTATTTTTGCTACAGCCTTAGTATGTTTGGCTGCATGGTAACTCAAATTTTACTGTACCTTCATTGGTACATGTGACAATTAAATTGAATCTTGAATGTTAAATTTCCTCTTCAAGGCATGAAACACCTTGCAACAACAAAATAAGGTCAGATCCCTTTACAGCATATACAATGGAGTCTAGCACTCATTGAAGCTTGACAAAGCGTGAATTCATGTACGCTTGTGCTGTCCACTACTCCTGACCAGAAGGAGATGAAATCCCTTTCAGAAAGTCTGCAGATGCAAAATATAGTAATGTACTGCAAATTGTGATACACGGCATGTACTGTATTAGATATTGTACTTGTAGTCAACATACCATGTCACTTCCTTCTGCAAAACTAGAAAAGTTAATAGCTAAAACGTCTTCAAAACATTGAAAGAAAATGACACAATTTATTGCATCTGGAGCTCCGCAAATCACAAATTCACGCACGTTCAAGTAATTGATGATCCCTTTTATACAGTGCATTCAGAAAGTATTCAAACCCCTTCATTTTTTCCACATTTTGTTACGTTGCAGCCTTATTCTAAAATGGATTCAATTCATTTTTTTAAATCATCAATCTACACACAATACCTCATAATAAAATAGCGAAAACAGGTGTTTACAAATTTTTGCAAAGCAATTCAAAAGAAATAACTGAAATATCACATTTACATAAGTATTCAGACCATTTGCTATGACACTCAAAATTGAGCTTTGGTGCATCCTGTTTCCATTGATTATTATCTTTGAGATGTTTCTACAACTTGATTGGAGTCCACCAGTGGTAAATTAAGTTGATTGAACATGATTTGGAAAGGCACACACCTGTCTATATAAGGTCCCGCAGATGACAGTGCATGTCAGAGCAAAAACCAAGCCATGAAGACAAAGGAATCGTCCGTAGACTTCCGAGACAGGATTGTGTTGAGACACCGATATGGGTATAAAACAATTTCTGTAGCATTGCATGTCCCAAAGACCACTGTGGCCTCTGTCATTCTTAAATGGATGAACTTTGGAACCACCAGGACTCTTCATAGAGCTGGCTGCCTGGCAAAACTGAGCAATCGGGGGAGAAGGGTCTTGGTCAGGGAGGTGACCAAGAACCGATGGTGACTCTGACAGAGCTCCAGAGTTCCTCTGTGGAGATGAGAGAGCCTTCCAGAAGGACAACTGTATCTGCAGCACTCCACCAATCAAGCCTTTATGGTAGAGTGGCCAGACGGAAGCCACTCCTCAGTAAAAGGCACATGACAGCCTGTTTGGAGTTTGCCAAAAGGCAAATAAACAAGATTCTCTGGTCTCATGAAACCACGATTGAACTCTTTGGCCTGAATGCCAAGTGTCACGTCTGGAGGAAACCAGGCACCTCTTGTCACCTAGCCAATACCATACCTAAGGTGAAGCATGATGGTGGCAGCATCATGCTGTGGGGATGTTTTTCAGCGGCAGGAACTGGGAGACTAGTCAGGATTGAGGGAAAGATGAACGGAGCAATGTACAGAGAGAGTTTCTTGATGAAAACCTGCTACAGAATGTCCAGGACCTCAGACTGAGGCAGGACAGTGGCCCTAAGCACACAGCCAAGACAATGCAGGAGTGGCTTCGTGACAAGTCCGTGAATGTCAAAACCCGGACTTAAACCCAATCAAATATCTCTGGAGGGATCTGAAAATAGCTGTGCATTGCCGCTCCCCATCTAACCTGAGAGCTTGAGAGGATCTGCAGAGAAGAATGGGAGAAATTACCCAAATACAGATGTGCCAAGCTTGTAGCGTCATACCCAAGAAGACTTGAGGCTGTAATCGCTGCCAAAGGTGCCTCAACAAAGTACTGAGTAAAGGGCCTGAATACTTATGTAAATGTGATATTTCAGTTATTTAATTTTCATTACTTTGCAAAAATTTCTGAACACGTTTTCGTTTTATTATTATGTGGTATTGTGTATAGATTGATGATTAAAAAAAAATCAATTTTAGAATAAGGCTGTAACGTAACAAAATGTGGAAAAGGTGAAGGGATCTGAATACTTTCTGAATGCACTGTATTTGGTGGTCAGTTGTGCGCTTCAAACTGGTGAGTGGGGAGCTGGTGTCAGGAGGGAAGTTCTTTTTGGTTAGACTGGATTAGGTTAGATTAGTTTATTGTCATTTACACCAGGGTTCATTAAAATTCCTCATTCACATGAAGCTGTTAAATGCTAGGTTCTCAGAAACAGAGGAGCACATGGTTCAGCATTTAACTGTAATCATGTCAATGTTGCAGCAACTGTTCATGGCATTCCTTTTCAGCAATTTGATTCCATTAAATGGAGCTAAATATCAGAAGCAGAATACAAGCCACATCTGCTGCTAGGTTTAGCGCTGAACCATTGAAGTGACTGAAGACAGATTTCTGGGTGATGTAGTTAGCTACATCATTGAAGTCCGATTTGGCAGGACTGGACTCTGCACTCTGATTTACACTCTGCCATCTTTACAAATATTTGGTGCACATGGTTGTGCCCACATCTCCCCAATTCCTACCAGGGCAGATGTCAGAAATCACAACTCAGATTTGTACACCGAGCTGCAAACTGGGAGTTAATCAGCACTAGCAACTCCCATAGTTTGCAGTCAATGATCCCCAAATTTTCAATACAATACACACACATTACAGCATTAGAATTTCCAGTTCTTTTGCATTCATATGTCTTGTAATCCAGTGATGGATTTTCCCAAAGCTTCATAGTTATCCTTTGAGCATCTTTTCTCTATAAACAGGAAACATATATTTCTCATCCTGCAGAAATGATTATCTGACTTTGTACATTTATACTTCATGAGCTTTCTCCACTGCCTTTTTTCCCCCTCTCTGACAGTTTATTATTCCAATTTGCAACGCTGTTTCTTGTTCCATCTTCACCCTTGAAAGTGTACAAGCTGTAATTTGTAAAAAAAAAACACATTTTTGTACGTTTTCCTTTCACTCTCTGTCATCTTGGGCTTTTAGTGGCACCAATATCGATTTCCAAAACAATCCCAACTCTGCAACCAGGTGCAGCTCTTGGTGTGCATTGAACAGTGGCAGATGAAAAGAAATTATACTTTCAGTAAAGTTTGCACATTACTTCACGTTTGCAGCAAGTCAGGTTTCGGCTTTGAAATCGGATGGGCAATGCTTGTTCTGGGTCACGAATATCTTCACGGAAGGTTGCCTGGATGCTGTCACATGAAAAATTGAATTTATTTACTATGCAATAAAGTGACAAATATGAACTGTACGCATGAGGATTGCATCCACAGAACTACTGCAGAAATGTAATAAAATGCAAATTGGTTCTTGCATATAATCGCAACATTTTTTTAACATTGCTGTTGTTACACTATACATCAAAATGCATCAGTAATGTAGATACTATATACATATTGTAAATTATTTCTAGTTGTCAAAACAATGAACAGCAAAAAAACAAAACAATGTTAAAATGATTTTTTTTCCAACTAGAACTCATAATCAAGCTACAGAACAACAAACTATTTTAAAATAGTACAACTACTGAATATATTGCCATTAAAATTGGTTCGAGTTTTAATGCATTTGTTGTTCGTGTTACAATTGAGCTAAATTTCAGCAAATGTGTGGTATTTGCATGACTACATATGGTTGATCTTATCGTAATTTCTAAAAATGATTTGACAAGAAAAATACAGAGAAGTTAGTTTTTTTTTGTGGAGGATGGTAGAATAAAAGGTCAAAATTGAAATTATTTGTCTGCAGCATATAAGATAGAACTAAGAATGGATTCTTATAGGTAAAGGGTAGATAGAAACATAGTCTGTAATGGTTTTCAAGTGAACTGCAATATCCATACTTAAGATCAGCAGGCTTTTATGAAACAGGAATATCAAAGGCTATAGTTCAAAGCTAGGTAAACTACATGGATTTGATTTGGATTTGACATTCCGATTAGTAATGATTTAATTGACCAATAAAAAGGGTTGAAGGGCTTGCTCCTCATCCAGATAATATAAGACTATTTCAGGTATTGAGCAAAAAACAAACCATTTGAGGAACCCAATGGATCAGGCAACATCCGTGAAAGGAATGGAAAAATGATGTTTCAGGTCGTGATCTTTCTGCAGACTGATGAAGGAGGGGGAAGAAAACTGGAAAAGAGAGATTGGGGTGGGGCAAAACCTGGCGGGCAATAGATGGATACAGGTGAGGGGGAGGACAATGCTGATTAGTAGATGAGTGGAATAAGTGACAAAGGCTTGAGGTGAAAAGAAGACAGAAGGATGTTCAATATTCTAGCATCTGCAGTTTCTTGTGTCTCTATTTCAGAGTACATGAGATTACTGTTCTGGTACCATAGAGAGAGGGGGAGGATCATCTATCATGGAAATAGGCCATTCAGCCCACCATGTCCATTCTGACCAGTTGGCACCCATCCTTATTAAATCTACCTTCCAGCAACTGTCCATGGCCTTTAATGTTCAGGGGATTCAAGGACGCACCTCTAAATGATGTTAGTGACTCCACTATCTCCAGCAATGTATTCCAGGCACTCATCACTCTCTGGGTAAAAACAAAACCTTCAGATTCCTTCTAAATTTCATATCCCTTAAACTAAATCACAGTCTCTTGTTTCTGTTCACAACTGATAATGGCAAAGGATTCCTGCAGCCTAGCCTATCCATATTTAATTCACATGTTTAATCAATAATGTTTTATTATTATGTTTAATGTTTTATGTGTCATTCCTAACTGTCATTGTATGTCATGTTGTCACTTGCGTGCGGAGCACCAAGGCAAATTCCTTGTATGTTAATACTTGGCCAATAAATGTATTCATTCATTCATGTCCCTTATAACTTTATGTACATTAATCATGTGCCCTCCTAATGTCCTCTGCTCCCAAACTATCCCTCCAATCTCATCATAAGTGAAACATGAATACTATTTACATAGGAATATTGCTTGAAAATATATTGTGTTGCATTCTTGTTTTTAAGTGCTATGCAATG